>NC_069124.1:25359321-25660154 GCF_026914265.1 Mya arenaria | reverse complement strand
TTTCTTTTCACTTTTACAGGAATGGTGGCGGGGCTCTTTAATAGGGGAAAAGTAGCATCCTTTGGCAAAAGGGGAAAATACTAACATGATTGATCTTATGTTCGACATGTTTTCAAACCCTTTATTCAACAAACTTATCAACATATTCATGAATGGCACTATATTGTTACAATTCCTAAATGTTTAGAGGTCAATGCTCCTAAAAAAAATGTAAAATTAAAAGGGGATTTTTTTTACCTGGGCGTGGGAAAAATATATAGTTTTAAGAAGGGGAATGGGCCCAAATCTAGGCCCCAAAAAGGGTTCTAAAAAATCACTGAGGCTTGTCTTGTTTTACGCTATACACACACACACACACACACACACACACACACATATGATAACAAGAAACATTAGCTCAATGAGCTATTTTCTGACATGATATGCAGGATATGCCTACAGTGCAGGGGTTGAGAGGAACTGTTGGGAAACTATGTTATAGAAATATTGCTCCTCACAGTCCCAGCTCCTAGGGCTGCCTTAAAAAATATCCTGTTTCAATTTTGTTAACCCTACATGTAGTATGGGAATCACAGTATTAAAGCCACAGGTGCTCGTCACATTGCCTGGATACAGTTATGTAAAAAAAAATATTTTTTGGGGGTCAAGATAGTGAATATGTCACTTTAAAAAATATTCCACAATTTTTCATGAAAAAAAAGAGTATTTATATATAAAAATAAATATAAGGTGAACATGTGCAAAAATTCATCAAAATCAATAGAACGTAGTTCCTAAAATAATGGAAATAATCTAATAATTTTGAAACTTCTGATAAGGTAAGATTCCCATCTACAAGAAAAATATAACTTTTATGCTAGTAAGATTGAACTTACGGCATATTAAAAAAAAAATACACCGACCAGAAACTGAAATTTGCCATTACAAAAACCGGGAGGTTGAAAAACAACAGATTTTTCCCCATTAAAACATGTAAAATACAGACTGACATGCAAATTTTGCACATGCATTACAAACAGAAGCTTGAAATATCATTCCTACTGTTGAAAACTCTTGAGTAAGACGCTTATTTATTTAAATCGAATTTTTTTGTTGCGGTATTTCTTGACCAAAAAAATAAATAATAAAAATGATTTTTTTTTATTAAAAATCAAAAGTTATAAAAAAATTTTATATTACTGTATCCAGGTAATGTGACAAACACCTGTGATTAAAGCATGTGTTATATTACTAATGTTTTTATTCAAAAGACCCTATTTGTTGACAGGTAATGCAATTCTGACCAATACAGGCACTAGGCCTTTAGACCCCTGACAACTTGTAGTAAACCTGGGAGGAAGTCACTAGCACAGAGCTCTGGGTAGATAAATCTGTTCTTTACACCTTTGCATACATGTCACGATGATGTGCAACACTACCAAAGAATGGCTGTGGAAGCACTGACTTATTCATACATACAGCTTAAATTAAATGCGCAATAAAATAGAATTTGCAAAACAGGCCCAATAATCTAGGAACATCAAATTATTATTGCCAAAATATTTCATCATCCAACGTTTCCCCACCTACCGAGGTAAGCTTTAAAACGGTGTTTTCTCTTATCAAATAACAACAAATCGGATTCTTTACCCTTGGAACATCGTCAGAAATAGGTGAAAAATTTGTGTCGAAGCTGTCAGCAAAAACCACTGCCTGTAGAATGTCTTCTTGCTTTAAATCTGCGTTTGCACCACCAGACTTGGATTTGGGGGCCATTTTGCTTTTGCGAATAAAATTGTCCACATCGTCTAATGGTTATGGTGAACCATAATATCCAACTATATTAATCTGGATTACTTGCCCTTATAATTGTTTTACATATATCGCTAACAGATGACGCACTGTCCCTCTGATTGAAGTTGATCATTTGATCTTGGATTATTCTGATCGAGGTACGTTTCAAGACAGATTCATTTAAACCTACCCAGACTCTTAATTCTCAGGAGTTCATCTTACATACATGCCATATCCCCCGGAGGGGTGGGGGTGGGGGTGGGGGTGGGGGGAATCCCTCGCCGGTTTTTCGATTTTTTTTCGATTTTACCACAGGCATTAATGACAAAGTGAAACCACAGTATGTAAGTGAAACTGCTTGTAAAGAAACTACTCAACAAGGGTGAAATGACTGTATAAAAAAGGTTTGATAAATGCCAAAAAGAAACTTTTACAACAAGTGATCAATTAATTTGTTGTTATTATCAACGGCAAATAAATATTACTATTTTGGAAAAGGAAGAAATTAATAATATCTATTCCATTCTCTTATTGTTTGAACGTCATCAGAGCTGATATTATTAAGCAGATTTTTTTAAAAGACTGGAGGAAGATTCAATTGTCTCGAAAACATATTTTTTCCAATAACATATTTTGTTTTGCAAGTGCATTACAGTATGACATCATAGTGTATCATAAGAATATAATAAATCATGACATAAAATAATTCTGTAAAATGAAAAAGTTTTCATAGCAAAATATATGTGAATACATTTTTTCGTACTTGCGTCAAAAAATACTTTGAAATTTCGCCAACTTAGACCTGCTAAAAAATCCCCCTGAATACTACCAAAATCCCCCTGAATTTTCAGCCTTTCTGAACAAATCTCCCTAAATGGTTTGGCGTGTATGATCATACACAACTATATTAGAAGGTTGTAACTGATTCGCGTGTTCTTAAATCGCAACTTATAGAATGCAATTAGTGCTTGACAGGGACGGATCGAGGAATGAAAGTAAGCGGGGACATAACTTAGGGGTACAACCCTTTGACTGTCGCCCCTTTCTCAGAACAGAAATAAAAAAGTTTCAAATGCTGGCAAGGGGTGTACGTGGAGGTGGGGGTATTCCCCCAAGAAAAATCTAACAATTTCTGTTTCAAAATGGTGCATGGAGCTTTTTTTTTAAACTTTTTACTCCGATAATGGCATTAAAAGTTAACTTGGATGAAATAGGGGGGGGGGCAAAGTGTGCCCCGCCCCGGAAACGCTAGTGCTTGGCACACTTAAATGTAAATATACATATCTTAAGTGGAATACGATCAGAGTAATGGTCCCTTTGACCTGTACATCGGAACAATATATAGTGAAAATAGACATCAGTGTCCATTTATCGACCCGATTGTTTTTCAGTAATCTTGTGCCGGGCAAACGAATGCCTAAAAGTCTTTGACCCCCATTCAAGAACGGTGTGCTATTGTTGACAGAAATGTTTAACCCAAGATTGGCATGTTTTTTTTTTACTCTGGTAGATACGGGATATGTTTCTTGTTATAAATGAAATGAGAATGGCTCGGGGGAAATTTGAAGCATATAGTCTTAATGAATACTGAGGTCCAAGTAAGTACATAATTAACTATTATGATAAATGTGGAGACATAATCGATGTGTTTCAAGCATAATGAGACTAGTTATCACTATGATGTTGGTGCATAAACGAATACGATCAGTGTAGAACATAGTGGTTTAATGATAACATGCAAACAGTTCATTCATACATATCATAATTTGTATGTACATTGTAAGTTTAGAGTTGTGTAAAAATACCATCTTAAAAAGTATAAGTATTAATGCATTCAAAAATATGCCTTACTTTGTTGTGTAAAAATACCATCTTAAAAAGTATAAGTATTAATGCTTTCAAAAATATGCCTTATTTTGTTAATAATGCCTTATAAATACTCTTTTAAAAATAGCATTTAATATAAAGGAATCTTACCGAAAAAATATGTTAAATTTAGATATACGTTGTAAGTTTATAGTTGTGTAAATATATCATCTTAAAAAGTAATTGTAATAACCCTTTCAAAAATAAGCCTTATTGTATTGTATAATGCCCAAAATACCCTTTAAAATACTACTAAGGAATCCTACCCACAAATATGTGAATTTTGGATGTCGCAGGTGACCCCATATCACTTTGGTAGCATTTAAAGGGTTATGTGTGCAAACAAAAGAGTTAAAGAAATCAGATACTGAAAATACTTTTACACGTAAGTTCTTTTAGGCCCCCAAAGATTGCAATTAAAATACGTCATTTGCGTTCGATTTCAGTTAAAATAAAGACAAATATACAAACTGTACTAACTTAATGTATGATTTTCTTTCGAGCATTTATTTTAAGTATTTGTGATCAGCTAGCAAACTCTTTTCAAATAATACCCAAATTGTAAGGGGTCTCCAGGCAACAACATTTTTACACTAAAGCTAATGGAACTATGAAATATCTAGCTAATTTGTGGGACAGATTCCTTAAACTTTTAAAATATTGATCCTTCCCAAAAGATATACTCTTCTTATTCATCCTAAACTATAATTAAATAAGCAAACAAATTCATTTAAGCTGAAAAATACAAACTTCCATACAAGTAAAAGAAAAACCGCTATCTAGACTGACCATCTTTAAAATTTGATTAAACACGATTCCTTTCCAGCTAAGCCAATTCTATTGGTAGGAAAAAAGTAGATATTCAAATGATAAAAAAGAGTATATTTTTATTATTTTTTTTGTGTGTCCCGTCACTTGATTCTAAGGCAGATGGTCCAAGCAGCGCTCTCTAGGATAGATGCGCCGGTGTTCTTTAACAGGATCGTCGCCACACTCCCAGGCATGAAGGGTTTTCCCGCACTGGAAACACGTTGTCATGTCAACGTAGGTCACACCGTTCACAATGACTTTTCCTGAAAACAAAGGGAAATGCATCGTAAAGTGGGATATTGCGGTATCTGTTCCAGACAAAGACTCAATTGGGCCGAAAGCTCATAACCTTTTCAAAATTAACAACGTTGTTAACGTCATCGTTCTTAACGTCATCCTTGTTAACTTTCAAATCAATATTACTCTTTAAGTTTCACAGATACACTTATTTGCAGTGTTCCTAACAAAAATTCAAACAACCGTTTCAGCTGTACTTATTTCATTTAAATATATGAGCACACCATCAATTATTCATCTTTAAAAGTTAACAAAGACGCCGCTAATCTCGTTAATAACTTTTAACAAAGTTCTGAACAATCGGGCTAATGTGTTTTAAATGCAACTTTTGGCAATGAATTAAACTGAGCGTTTACTGATTCATTAGTCATTAATCGGAGAACTTTAAAAATACGAAATTGCCCATCTATGGTTCTCATTACATGAATGCATGAAATGCAGTTGGAGTTAACATGATAAATGAGTGACCATAATTACCATGTATGTATTTAGTTAATTGAGAAATAAGTGAACCTTTAAAGAAAAGTCCGGCTTTGGCCATCCGCTCTGGGGATGGAAGGTGGGACGGCCAGCGGTTCTTCTTGAAGGATTGCAAGCGTTTTTTCTCACTGAAGTATTGCGGAAATCCCGGAAATCCTGCAATTGAATGGCGAGCGTGACTTTTCCCCGCGTCTTTGTACCATGGGTTGCATAAGGAGACGACGGGGCTCTGCTCGCAGTCTAGCTCCTCATCGGCGGGAAGAGATACTGGCTGTTTGCGGTCCTGTGCACCGATGTAGACCCAGTCTTTCTCAACAGTGATATCAGGCAGGGCAGGCGGGAAAATAATCTCTGTCTTGGAGTTCTGGTACTCTCCGTCGCGCCCTCTGGCAGACGTACTCACCACGCGGCGTGGATCGCAAGTGCCTTCTTGGACCCATGGTGTTGACTCTTTGATGGCTTCGGGAGGTCTGGTTCCTTGATGACCAACTTGTTGAGGGACAACAGCATTGCTAGGTCTGCAGTCGCCTCCAAGTTTATTTTCAGCCATTTTGGAAAGGCACCCTGTCAATAAACAATACACGAAAACTGATAATTATTTGACGGAAATTGCAAAAGAACTTTTTATACTTTTCTTCAAGATAGTTCTTATTTTTATTGAACCCATGTATTGACATTATGGAACGAAACAGTTACTACACGACCTATTCTCGCTTTGCGCTTATGAATAATTTTAATAACTCGGGTAGTAACTATATTACTAATATATAGAGTCTAGATATTAAATTTGACTGCAATTTGACTTTTTTTGTCAGCAGTCTTATAGCACTTGGATCGTTCCAAGACAAAAAATTTAAAAAAAAGCTGTCAAAACGTTCAACTTGTGAGAGTGCAGTGGTTTTAAAGATAACAAATTATTTTTTTATCTGTATCTATATATTCATGTATGTATGAATGTATAAAAGTGAGACTCTTAGCAATATTCTATCTGTCTGTCTGTGATATATGACTTACAGTATTCGTTGCATGTCGTTTTTTTCCTTGTGCTCTGTGTATTGCCAATGTATGCAGTGCTGTCGTGGTTTAATGTTTATCAATAACAATAACAAACGTTTTAAAATAGATTTAAAAATGCTTTCGATTTAAAATTTTAAAATACCCAACTTATTTAATTACACATTTGTATTATTTCCAATTAAACGTATATAGATCTGTCCTAAAATTATTTTTAGACTTTTTCGTCAAATAATACTCTTTTTAGAACAGTACGTTCCTGCAGTTTCGTTTTAGCTTCTCTCATCTTGACGTTTATCGATCAAAAATGCAATAAACAAGACTTATCAACTATTGAAATGACATATAAAAATCATCAAACAGCTAGAATTATCATTAATTATGAGTTTACCTTACTTTATATATATTATATGGCGTATAAATAGAATCCTGTCATAGTGTGCCCCAAACGCTTCCTCATTTTATATTTCAAAGCTAACCCTATAATGATATCTCTTTCTTGTACATTACAAAAATTTATCTTGTTAAGTTGCTTTAATATAAAAATATATATAAAGTATGTATTTATTTATATATAAGTAAGTAATTAAACATACCTGTTGAAGAACAGGGTACCTTTGTTTGATAACAATCAAACTTCTCAGTGTTTAAGCAGTAGACCCAACGTAGTAGTAAAACCAACTTCTACAAAAATGATAAAAATAGACCAATGATAGGGTATGTATCAATAAATATGGATAGATAACTACACGTTCATTGGTATACTGCTCTTACATAACTAGTACACACACATTTGAACGCAGAACGCATTTACGCTAACATACGGTAAATTTGTATGAATAAATCAATTGTTTGTATAAAATAATATAGCATTTTGTGAAATCAGATTTAATAAGTAACTTTTTTGACATGTGCAGTTACTGTACCCACCGTCGGAGATGGAAGGGGCCGAAGTATGAAGGTTTAAGGTATTTGTCCAGAGACAAAGTTTAATGAAGGGGCGGAGAGTGGGGCGTAGTTATATGAAGGATAAGATAAGAGAGAGAGAGGGAGCGGGGTACAGTCTTTGCCCCGCCTTCGTTTTATCACCGGAGTTTGATTAGGTGATTAGTTTCTTCAAACACTTCGACAAATCTGTTTCCAATATAATGTTTTGATAGTGCTCCATCAAGCAGTGGTTCGGCTAGAAGTTATGTCGAAGTGTTTTACGAAACTAAACTCTCAATCAAACTCTGGTAAAATACCGAAGGCGGGGCTCCGTAAGCGGCGTAGACCATTAAAAATGGTGAAGAAATAGTAAAGTTATCTTTGTTTAAAGTCTTCATTCAAAGCGAAATATTGCCTTCCGACGTAGAATTTATGAAGAAATTTTTCACGTGGTATACACACACTGAGATGGAGAGATAGGGCGCCAGGACGAGGAGATGGGTAGAAGTGGGACGAAATAAACTGATGGTGAGGGTTGGAGAGGGATCAAACGGTAGTAGTAGTAGAAGTAGTAGTGCTGCTGGTGGTGGTGGTGGTGGTGGTAGTGGTAGTAATTGTGTGTGTGCCACCTCATGCACATATTTTGTCCACCATGGAAAGTCTATCTCTTACAGAACCCCAAACGCCGATTTCTCTATTATGATAAACACTCTTCAATGGTTTCAAATATTTGAACGAAATTATACGGGAACTAACGGTGCTGGTTTTCGAGCACGACTCTCAGCGCCGTTGCCCGTACGTGTCTTCGAACATGGTAGGATATATGACGTCTCTTCTGTCTTTCCACTGTTTCTGGCGTATCAATTTACATCTTTTAAGAGAACTGTCCAATTGACAATACCACTCCATCCCTTTCCCTCTAACCGCCTATCATTTTTCTCTCTTTTCCTTCCCTCTCACCGCCTCTCATTTTTCTCTCTTTCCCTTCCCTCTCATAGCCCCTCTTTCTTCTCTCTTTCCCTTCCCTGTCACCGCCTCTCTTT
Source organism: Mya arenaria (assembly GCF_026914265.1). NCBI lineage: Eukaryota > Metazoa > Mollusca > Bivalvia > Myida > Myidae > Mya > Mya arenaria. Next base: position 25,651,944 of record NC_069124.1, on the reverse strand, counting down.
TCTCTCTTTCCCTTCCCTCTCACCGCCTCGATCATCTCTTTCCCTCCCCTCTCACCGCCTCGCTCATCTCTTTCCCTCCCCTCTCACCGCCTCGCTCATCTCTTTCCATCCCCTCTCACCGCCTCTCTTTCTTCTCTCTTTCCCTTCCCTCTCATTGCCTTTCTTTTTTGTTTTTTTTCCTTCCCTCTCACCGCCTCTCTTCCTTCTCTCTTTCCCTCCCCTCTCAACGCCTCTCTTTTCTCTCTTTCCCTTCCCTCTCACCACCTCGCTCATCTCTTTCCCTCCCCTCTCACCGCCTCTCTTTCTTCTCTCTTACCCTTCCCTCCCATTGCCTTTCTTTTTTGTCTTTTTTCCTTCCCTCTCACCGCCTCTCCTTCTTCTCTCTTTCCCTCCCCTCTCAACGCCTCTCCTTCTTCTCTCTTTCCCTCCCCTCTCAACGCCTCTTTTTCTTCCCTCTTTCCCTCCCCTCTCACCGCCTCTCTTTTTTCTCTCCTTCCCTCCCCTCTCACCGCCTCTTTTTTTCTCTCTTTCCCTCCCCTCTCACCGCCTCTCTTTTCCCTCTTTCCCTCTCCTGCCACCACCTCTCTTTCTTCCCTCTTTCTCTCCCCTCTCACCGCCTCTCTTTTCCCTCTCCTGTCACCACCTCTCTTTCTTCCCTCTTGCCCTCCCCTCTCACCGCCTCTCTTTTCTCTTTTACTCCCCTCTCACCGCCTCTCTATCCCCCCCTCACCGCCTCTCTTTTTTCTCTCTTTCCCTTACCTCTAACCGCCTCTTTTTTCCCTCTTTCCCTCCCCTCTCATCGCCTTTTTTCTCTCTTTCCCTCCCCTCTCACCGCCTCTCTTTTTACTCTCTTTCCCTTCCGTCTCACCGCCCCTCTTTTTTTCTCTCTTTCTCCCCCCCTCTCACCGCCTCTCTTTTTTCTCCCTTCCCCTCCCCTCACACCGCCTCTCTTTTTTCTCTCTTTCCCTTCCCTGTCACCGCCTCTCTTTTCTCTCTTTCCCTTCCCTCTCACCGCCTCGATCATCTCTTTCCCTCCCCTCTCACCGCCTCGCTCATCTCTTTCTCTCCCCTCTCACCGCCTCGCTCATCTCTTTCCATTCCCTCTCACCGCCTCTCTTTCTTCTCTCTTTCCCTTCCCTCTCATTGCCTTTCTGTTTTGTCTTTTTTCCTTCCCTCTCACCGCCTCTCTTTCTTCTCTCTTTCCCTTCCCTCTCATTGCCTTTCTGTTTTGTCTTTTTTCCTTCCCTCTCACCGCCTCTCTTTCTTCTCTCTTTCCCTCCCCCTCTCAACGCCTCTCTTTTCTCTCTTTCCCTTCCCTCTCACCACCTCGCTCATCTCTTTCCCTCCCCTCTCACCGCCTCTCTTTCTTCTCTCTTTTCCTTTCCTCTCATCGCTTTTCTTTTTTTCTCTTTTTTCCGTCCCTCTCATCGCCTCGATCATCTCTTTCCCTCCCCTCTCACCGCCTCGCTCATCTCTTTCCCTCCCCTCTCACCGCCTCGCTCATCTCTTTCCCTCCCCTCTCATCGCCTTTCTTTTTTTCTCTTTTTTCCTTCCCTCTCATCGCCTCTTTTTCTTCCCTCTTTCCCTTCCCTCTCACCGCCTCTCTTTTTACTCTCTTTCCCTTCCGTCTCACCGCCTCTCTTTTTTCTCTCTCCCCCCCTCTCACCGCCTCTCTTTTTACTCTCTTTCCCTTCCGTCTCACCGCCTCTCTTTTTTCTCTCTTTCCCTCCCCTCTCACCGCATCGCTTTTTTCTCTCTTTCCCTTCCGTCTCACCGCCTCTCTTTCCCTCCCCTCTCAACGCCTCTCTTTCCCTCCCCTCTCACCGCCTCTCTTTTTTCTCTCTCTCTCTCTCCTCTCAGCGCCTCTCTTTTTTCTCTCTTTCCCTTCCCTCTCACCGCCTCTCTTTTTTCTCTCTTTCTCTCCCCTCTCAGCGCCTCTCTTTTTTCTCTCTTTCCCTCCCCTTTCACCGCCTCCCCTGTCCATCGTATCTCACACCGTTACTCTTCTCCCTCTGCCTCTCTCTCCATATGATTCAATCTTCACTCCTCATCCTCCAATCATTCTCTCACTCTTTCATCTCCCCCTCCCCGCCACCCCTTACTCTCTCCTTTGTCTCTTTCAGTCCTATTACAACATATTTTCTCCCCTGCCTTTTATGTATTTAGTCCCATCCTTCGTCTCTGATTCCTATCATCTCTCCCCCTCCCTTTTCCCCACTTCTCATCCTCCTCCCCTCGCTCCTTCTTTCTCTTTCTCTTTCTCTTTCTCTCATGTGGGGACATGGTCGATAAGTTTCGAACACACTCGGTCTAGTTTCCACTATTATCTGGGTGCATAAATGAATAAGACATGTTGAGAACATATTTTTTTAAGATAACATGCATACAGTTAATTCGTACAGTTTGAATACATGAATATTTTAAGTGCAACAATCCCCTTTAAACGAAAAAAAAACCGCATCGCGCGATAATAGGCCTTCGGTCATACATTTGCCATTGCTGTTTATTGGGTGTTTCAGTCAAGTGGCATTTTAGTAAACCTTCGATTAAAACTGAAAGCTGGTCAAATATAAAAATACCGCACTTTTAGTACGCTTTTCAATTGAAGAAAAATTCTATTGATGGAAGAAAATACTACAGGATTAAAACACACTTTAAAGTGTATTTTCAATCAACTGGTTTTGTTTTTTCGTTCTTCAACAGCGCCTACGATAGATGGTCGACGCAGTGCTTTGTCGGGTAAATTCGCCGGTGCTCCTCCACCGGATCGTCAGTGCCTTTCCATGCATGGATGGTCTTACCACATTGGTAGCACGTGACCATGTCGATGAAGGTCACGTTCTTAACAACACGGATACCTGAAAACAACGAGAAAGTGTAACGACTACACTAGCGGTTCCGGAGGAAGGGGGTGGGGGAGGAGGCACAGGAGAAAAAAAGTAATAAACTACATCAATTTCGACTAGAAATTGTTTTATATTCTTCATGGAACCCCCAAACCCCCCTGATAACATTTTAAACTCCCCAAAAATCGGTTCTGAGGGAGGGCGCAATACAAAATGTTAATACGCTCTTAAGTTACGTCCCCTATAACGTTAATATCTGGGGACGCCCCTGGACTAATTCACATTAACGGGACACAATGATAGGTTAACACTATGATGCATAAAGAAAAAAAACACAATAAAAAATGAATAACAGAACTATTATGCTTTATTGTGCATAGTTAATTTTACTTAAATAATCGAAACAAAAATCATATGAATTGCGTATATATAACAAAATATTAGAGATATTATATTAGAGATATTTCGGCCTCTTTAACTGGGAATTTGTGGCCACGTAGCTATTATTTTATAAAGGCTGATATGTGCTTATCTGTACACAAATCATTAGCTTTTTTTGTTTGATCATTAATGTCAAATGAGTTGAATAAGAGTATTAGAGTATAATAAAACATAAATACAATACTTTTCATTTAAAGATGCACAAAACAAGATTTACCACAATTAATAATATTGTTTTAATATTCCAAAAAAAATGATGAATAAATGTCGAAAACACTGGTTCTTATGAAGGATACCGAGTTAAATTTAAAAGAGATGCACATAAAACATGGTAATTCTACCTTATGAGCCTATAGTAGACCACAGTAAATCTTTTAGCATTCACCAATCATATAATATTTTTGCGCTTTCTGCAATTAAATACACGGTTATAATCTTGTTATCAGTAATTAATATTTTCCATAAATGCATTATTTAGTAGGTAGATAATGGTCTATCAGTCAAAATTTATGTTTGTTATACATGTGTATGTATTGATTTTGAATAAGAGTGTCACTTTAAGCATAATTATTTCAATTGCAAACCTATATTGTGCCCATTTAACATGTAGGCTCTTTCAATGACAGATTTTATTTGTGAGAAGCGCTATGTTAATTGAGTTGATGAAATTTCAGTACGAAAAATATATACCTTCAAAGAAAAACCCGGCTTTGGCCATCTTCTTCGGACTTGGAAGACCACGCGGCCAGTCCTTCTCGAATGATTCAAAGCGCTTGTCGTAGCTGATGAACTCGGTGTACTTTGAGCTGGTGCGGCGGGTCTTCCTTTTGCCTGCGTTCTGATAGGTAGCGCAGCATGGCACAAGTTGCTCCATCTTTTGCTCGAAGCCAGGCGATCCAACCGGACTGTACTCCTGCCTGTGACCATCGCACTCAACATCCCCATCAGCGGTTATTGACGTTGCTTCAGCACAAGAAAAGTGCCACCCTATGTCGAAAGTGGAGCGTGGGACCTGCAGAATCGTCGGCGGGTAAACTATCGGAGCAGGACATTCTCTGTCGCCTCCTCCGGCAGATGTACGCACAGCGCGTCGTGGATCGCGCGTGACCTCCTGCGTGCTGTGTAATGACAGTCCGCCATAAGCAGGGCTTTCTTTGGAACGCGTGTCCGGTGTCTGGTGACCACCAATGTAGATTTGTCTTACACTGACGTCACTGTCAGTTTCATTCTCGCTTTCTTCGTTCATTTCTCGGAGGCAGCCTATAATGCCAAAAGACATGAAAAAAAACGATAATTTAATAATGTTACAGTAGTTAGTCGACTTAGAAAATGAACGTTTTATAATTGAAACCAAATATCAGCTCATGTTGGCATATAAGTATCTTTCATGTGTTTCCGGTCCGGCTCGAAAAATCCGACCCTCGGGCACGCTGCGTGGCCGGTAACTCGGCAAGCCTCGTTACCGGCTTACGCACGTGCCCTCGGGTCGGATTTTTCTATCCGGACCGGAAAAACATGATTGATATTTTTCTTGCATATCTAAATTTATCAATTTGTGGAAAAAATGACGTAGAAAACGAACTTTTGTACAATTACACCAAAAAGCTCGTGCGATGTTGTTTACTGACGTCATAATGTGCAATAATTTTAAATAACTAAAAATTTTCTACGATTATTTATTTTCAATTTTAATTGAAAGTCTTGCAAACATATATATTTGATTGCGCTTTCTTGTATATTTTTGGCGCCGCCCTGAAGTGCGCGCCTATTATGGAATGGGAATTTATTTTAGTAAGTGGTAGGAGCGGTTTTTAATTTGATTGACAGTTGGGTTTTATTGTTATTTTATTATGATTAAAACATGCAAATGGATGGCGATTGCATAGGTGTAAAAAAATGCTTTCTATGGTTAAATAGATTGTCTTCAATTAATATTCAAAACATTATTTCGGAAGAATGACAAATAAGTTTAATAACTGTTCCCGATTCGTTTATGTTTTCCGATTGGTTACCTGTATTCATGTGCCGGAAATGTAAAATGTGTGGACCGGTTATTATGTGAATGGGAATTATTATTTTGTTTTATTATGTTTACTGCATTGACAAACCATGAAGTAAGCAGTTTTCTTTTATTTAATCGATATCGGAATTAAATGTTCAAACTTTATTTGGTAATGTGTTGAAGGTGACATTAGTAATATTTCATTACGATTGGCCCCGAGTTGTTTTATTTTTAGAACACTGCACAGTGCGCACAAAACGATTGGTTGAGTAAGTCATGTGATAAAATGTTTTCGCGGGAACTTCATAAATCTTACACTTTCATTGATTCAGTTTAAATAATTATGGCCTTAAAGGGTTTTTGTTTTCATATAGATTTCCTGTTATTATATATATTGTTACTATTTATGTTTGCAACTTTCAGACGAAATGATAATGTTTATTAAAGTACTTCAAAAATTGTTAAATTGATATTTGATATCAGTCTTCATGATGAATTCCCCATATACATGTAATGAGAAAACTTATTCTTGCCTTTAAGTTGTCATTCCAGCATGGTGACGTACCCCCCCCCCCCCCATGATTAGAACAGCAGTGTACAAGAACAATAACTCTATTTCAGCGAATTGCAAAGTTATTCCCTTTGTACCTTTTCCTGTCCGGAGCATAACTAGAAAACTTCTGTTTAGAATTTCATTAAACATCATTCAATAGTAAAGCACAACGAGAGGAAATGCAGTGCACAATAACTAGCTGTTTTTCAGCTAACTACAGAATTCTTGCCCTTTACCGCGTTTTCTTGATCAGAGCATTTCTTTAAAACTACTTATGGTATTGCACTTGGTATATGGATAGGTGGCAATGACATAAAGTACAGTGCACAAGCACCCTAATTCTGGCATGTTCGTTAATGTACCACACCCCTAATGAAATCTTTAACTTGAAACTCTTCAATTTTTTGAGAATTTCATGGATGCGGTTCGATGCAGCATAATTATGCATGTTGGCCTTGACTATTTCTTGTTTTTTCTACATATAACAAATGCATAAACTATTAAACGGCGCCCTTTGATGTTTTGCATCAATGGTCTTTCTTGAACAATATATGAAATAAGAAGTGGCGCGTTGTTGCGCGTGACTCATCTTACATGGGGTATGTAAGATGGGTTTTTCCAGCACTGGTCACATGACCGGAAACACACGTCCGGTATGCAAGAAAAAGCCATCCTGCATACGGGACTTTTAGTGCATTTTTAGCTCGTCTGTTTTTCGAAGAAAAAAAGTCGAGTTATTGTGATAGCCTTGGCGTCGTCGGCGTCGTCTGCGTCTGCGTCTGCGTCTGCGTCGTCGTCGTCGTCCAAAAACTTTAACCTTACCTCATAACTCAAAAACCGTTCAACATTTTCACATTAAACTTGCTACACGTGTTCCTATTAACACTATGCATGTTTATAGCAGGTCATATAATTTTGCCTTTAATTAATATTGAGTTATCCCCCCTTTTCGACTTGGAATTTCATCAGACGAGCGTTGGCACCCACTCCGCGGTGCTCTTGTTAAATCATATTGGTGAATGTATTTAAATTACGATTAGGAGCCCACTAAAACGTGTAAACATTATGCTTTTAAAAGTATTGATTAACCTTGAGTCATGGTGTAAAAAACTATGAATATATGTACAAAAGGCGAGGTCGCCATGTCCCCATCAGAATTCCATAGTTTTGACTGCTAATTTAAAATGAATTATGAAATAAAATTTATATAAAATGAATAATTTCAGGCTGTTTCGTAAACTGATTTAAAACAAAATTCATACATCTTAAAGAAAGGGTGAAAGAAATTCATAGTTCTGACTACAGTTTCGCTTTCGATTTCCAATATAGAACATTGTAAAATTAAAAAAAAACACGTTTTTTTCTGTAATTAACGCCAGTAACGTAGAACTAATTTTTCCAAGTATATTTTTGTAAATGGCTAAAATTTGAACTGTCACCCTTAACGTTACTGAAGAACTTCATTTCTGTGTTCGGAGTTCAACATACATACATGCCATATCCCCCGGCGGGGGGGGGGGGGGGGGTCCCCCGCCGGAATTTCGATATTAATTTTAGATTTTACACCAGGCACCAATGACAAAGTGATAGCACAGTATGTAAGTGAAACTGGATGTAAAGAAACTACTCACCAAAGGGTGAAATGACAGTTTAAAAAAGGTTTTATAAATGTCAAAAGGAAACTTTTACAACAAGTGATCAATTAATTTGTTGTTATTATCAACGGCAAAGAAATACTACTATTTTGGAAAAGGAAGAAATTAATAATATCTATTCCATTCTCTTATTGTCTGAACGTCATCATAGCTGATAGTATTAAGCAGAATTTTTTAAAAGACTGGAGGGAAAATTCAATTGTCTCGCTGAAAACGGCATATTTTTCCAATGACATACTTTGTTCTGCAAGTGCATTACAGTATGACATTATAGTGTATCATAAGAATATTATAAATCATGACATAAAATAATTCTGTATAATGAAAAAGTTTTCATAGCAAAATATATGTGAATACATTTTTCCGTACTTGCGTCTTAAAATACTTTGAAATTTCGTCAACTTAGACCTGCTAAAAAAAAACCCTGAATGCTACCAAAATCCCCGTGAATTTTCAGCCTTTCTGAACAAATCTCCCTGAATGGTATGGCATGTATGATCATACACATCTATATTAGAAGGTTGTATCTGATTCGCGTGTTCTTAAATCGCAACTTATCATGATATAGAATGCAATTAGTGCTTGACATGGACGGGTCGAGGAGTTGAAGTAAGCGGGGCATTACTTAGGGGCACAACCCTTTGACTGTCGCACCTTCATCAGAACAGAAATAAAAGCATGTTTCAAAAGTTGGCAAGGGGGTGGGGGTATTCTCCCAAGAAAATTCTAAAAAAATCTGTTTCAAAATGGTGCATGGGGCGTTTTTTAAACTTTTTACTTCGATAATGGCATTAAAAGTAAACTTGGACGAAATAGGGGGGAAGGGGGGGGGGGCGCAAAGTGTGCCCCCCCCCCCCCGGAACCGCTAGTGCTTGGTACACTTAAATGTAAATATCTTGGAATAAGATCAGAGTAATGGTCCCTTTGACCTGTACATCGAATATGTACATATAGTGATAAAAGACATAATTGTCCATTTATCGACCCGATTGTCTTAGTTATATTGTCAAGTAAACGTACATGTATGCCTAAAATAATTTGACCCCCCCCCCCACCCCCACCCCATTTAAGAAGGGTGTGCAATTGTTGTTTAGCCCAAGATTTGCATCGGTTTTTTTACTCTGGTGGATTGTTTTAGTTAGTAAACGAGTTATGTTTCTGGTTATAAATGTAATGAGAAAGGTAAAATCCGAAGCAAACAGTCAAAAAGAATATTCAGGTCAAATTTAAGTACATAAATAATTAAATATTATGATGAAAGTGGGGACATTATCGATGTTTTTCGAGCATAATCAGTTTTGGTATCATTATGATGTGGGTGCACAAACGAATAAGATCAGTGAAGAAATTTTTTGTTTATAGATAGAATACAGTTTCAAACAGAACACATGTACATAGCAAGTTTATAGTTGTGTAAAAATACCATCTTAAAAAGTATAAATATGAAGATGCCTTTTTATTGGAAATAATGCCTTAAAAACTCTTTTTAGACAAGCTTTAATATTACGGATTCCTACTGATAAATCTGTGAAAATAGATATACGTTCTAAGTTTAAAGTTGTGCATAAATAGCATATTGAAAAGTAATTATATCAACCCTTGAAATAATATGTATTTTTTAATATAATATAATATATTTTTGTATGATGCCTAAAAACTAGAATTTGATATTTATAATCCTAACCACAATTATATGAATTTTGGATGCACCAGGTGACCCCATATATCTGTGGTAGCATTAAAAGGGTTATGTGTTCAAAAAGAAAAGCTAAACATTTACAGGAAATACTTTCACACGTTAGTGCTTTAAGTCCTTAAAATACGCCATTTGCGTCCGATTTTAGGTGAAATAAAGACATTCAAACTGTTATAACTTAATGTATGATGAACTTATGATCATTTATTTTAATTCTTAGTAATAAGCAAAAATATACCATTTAGATGATAACAAATTGGTAGGGGTCACCAGACATCAAAATTAGCATTAAAGGGACACTAGATGGTCCATAAAAGGGCCAAATACAGTAAGTCTAGAATTGTCAATACGAGCTAGTATTGAGCCGATAAAACATCAATTTACACGATTAAAGGAATCTTTTGTCGCTGTCTAGACTGAGTTTACCGGGTAAAAAATGTGCATTTCAAGGTTTCGCAGTTGATTATTACGTAAAGGCAAGATCAACTTTTTAACTGGTGACTAGTTCTTTTAAATGTATGCCATGGAGACAGCCCCCAATAATAACCTACTTTGTTTAAAAAAGAATGTATTGAATCCAAATTTACGCGCATTTATAAGGGTTTTCATGTGACTTAGTTTTTTTAATATTGATATACGAGTGGTTCGGTGCCATCATCAGTGGAGTTGAAGAAAGGAAAAGACAGAAAGAAAATGGACAGAGGATAAAGAGAAAAAACAATCACCCGACATGGAAACAAAACCATCAAGCGAAAATACACAAAAAACAAACAAACAAATATTCACTCAAACACCAAGTCTGCAACTTATTTAACTAGACTGTAAATGTAATCATTAGATGTAAACTTTGATAACATAAGCTGGTCAAATGTAAAAATACCGCACTTTAACTGTACTTTTCAATTTAAGAAAACTTCTATTGATGGAGAAAAATATTTTAGGATTAAAACGCTCTTTAAAGTGTATTTTCAGTCAACTGGTTTTGTTCACTCGTTCTTTAACAGCGCCTACAGTAGATGTTTGACGCAGGGCTTTGTCGGATAAATCCGACGGTGCTCCTCCACCGGATCGTCAGTGCCTGTCCAGGAATGGAGGGTCTTACCACATTGGTAGCACGTGACCATGTCGATGTAGGTCTCGTTTTCAACAACACGGGTACCTGAAAACATAGAGTAACGACTACACTAGCGGATCCGGGGGAAGGGGGAGGGGCGCAGGAGAAAAAGGAATATAATACACAATTTCGGTCTAGAAATTGTTAAAATGTTCTTCATCGGTTCTGAGGGAGGGGCGCAATACAAAATGTTACGCTCCTAAGTTACGCCCCCTATAACGTCAACTTTTGGGCCCGCCCCTGGACTAATACACATTAAAGGGGCACAATGATAGGTTAACAATAAGTTGCAAAAGCAGAACAGTAATAATTGAAATCTTATGTGTGTTTTTTTTTTGCTGTGTTAATTTTACTTAAATAATCAAAACAAAAATCAAAATGAATTGCGTATATATAACAAACTATTAGAGATATTTTGGCTTCTTTAACTGTGAAATATGTGGCCACGTAGCGATTATTTTATAAAGGCTGATATGTGTGTGTGTATCTCTTCACAAATCATATGATTTATTGTTTTGATCATTAAAGTCAAATGAGTTGAATAAGAATATACGAGTATAATAAAACAGAAGATACGAGTATAATAAAACATAAAAACAATACGTTTCTTTTAAGGATATTTCAAGTGCAAACCTATATTGTGCCCCTTTGACATGTAAGCTCTTTCAATGACAGATTTTATTTGTGAGAAGCGCAATGTTAATTAAGTTGATGAAATTTCAGTACGAAAAATGTATATACCTTCATAGAAAAACCCGGCTTTGGCCATCTTCTTCGGACTTGGAAGACCACGCGGCCAGCCATTGAATGATTCAAAGCGCTTGTCGTAGCTGATGTACTTGGGGTGCTTTGCGCTGCAACGGCGGGGCTTCCTTTTGCCTGCCTTCTTATAGGGCGAGCCGCTTGCCACAAATTGCTCCATCTTTGCAACACCAGGCGATCCAACCGGACTGTGCTCCTGCCTGTGACCATCGCACTCAACACCCCCATCAGCGGATATTGACTGTAGTGGCTCGGCACACGAATAGTGCGTCCCAGGGTCAAAAGTGGAGCGTGGGACCTGCAGAATCGGTGGCGGGTTAACTATCGGAGCAGGATATTCTCTGTCGCCTCCTCCGGCAGATGTACACACAGTGCGTCGTAGATCCAACGTGACCTCCTGCGTGCTGTGTAATGACGGTCCCCCATAAACAGGGCTTTCTTTGGAACGCGTGTCCGAGGTCTGGGGACCACCAATGTAGATTTGTCTTACACTGGCGTTACAGTCCGTTTCGTTCTCGCTTTCTTCGTCCATTTCTTGGAAGGCAGCCTGTAATCCAAAAACATGAAACAATGGCAGTTTAATAATGTAGTTAGTCGACTTAAAAAATGAGCCTTTTATAACTGAAACCAAATATCAGCTAATTTTGGCAAAAGCTCTCCTGCATACGGGACTTTTAGTGCATTTTTAAATTATATTGGTGGATGTATTTAAACTATGAGTAGGTCCACACTAAAACGTGTAAACATTATGCTTTTGAAAGTATTGATTAACCTTGAGTCATGGTGAAAAAAATATAAATATATGTACGAATGGCGAGGTCGTCATGTCCCCATCAGAATTCCATAGTTTTGACTGTTCGATTAAAATGAATTATGAAATGAAATTTATATAAAATGAATAATTTCAGGTTGTTTTGTTAAATTTTAAAAATGTTTCATGAATCTGAAAAAAAAAAATCAGGGTGAAAAGCATAGTTTCGCTTTCGATGTCCTATATACAACAATGTAAAATAAATTAAAAATCTGTAATTACGCCAGAAACGTAGAACTTATTTTTCAAAGTATATTTTTGTAAAAGGTTAAACTTTGAACTGTCACCCTTAACGTTACTGAAGAACTTCATTTCTGTGTTCATTTAAAACAATTTTGGTATCCCAGTAACCCGGTCATGATACGACAGAGTGTTTTTGTTACTAGAACTTCTTACAATAACATTTCAACAACCTTATGACATCTTAATCTAAAGAAATAAGGTAATTTCACAAAAATATTTCAGTATAAATACCTATTTATCCAGATATAAAATCAATGATTACCCTGTTATCGTATATGGTTCACTTCCTTGTTTTGATTGACAAAGGTATTTTAAAATCTATTTTTAATTCTTATATTTTGATATTTGAAATTAAATTCAATTTAGAAAAGAAAGAAAACAACATGTGTATCAATGATGTAGATATCTTATTTTTTTTAAAACCAATATTTTAAATATCAGAAAAATTTACCTGTGCTAATTAGTTGTACTCACTATAGGGAAACGGAAATAGAAAATGGTATCCACCCGATCTGTGTTATTTGCATGAACATGCATTCAAATCAATATTCTATTAATATATATGTATATATAATAAATATACATGCAAAACATTTATTTATTTATTTATTTATTTATTTATTTATTTATTTATTTATTTATTTATTTATTTATTTATTTATTTATTTATTTATTTATTTATTTATTTATTTATTTATTTATTTATTTATTTATTTATTTATCTATTTATTTATTTATCTATCTATTTATTTATTTTTTATTTATTTTTATTTATTTGTTTGTTTGTTTGTTTGTTTGTTTGTTTGTTTGTTTGTTTGTTTGTTTGTTCGTTCGTTCGTTCGTTCGTTCGTTCATTCATTCATTCATTCATTAATTCATTCGTTCGTTCATTCATTCATTCATTCATTTACATCTTTTATGAATAATTTATACCTATGAAATCATACGTTTAATAAAATGTCATTTAATGAAACTTTACATGACATGTATAATTTATACCTGGATTTTAGCTCAAGGTGCTGTAGATGTGCATTCTGCTTTAGAGTTGCTTTAGAGTGTTCTTTCATGTCGAGCAACTTTCGCATGGTTTTAAACTCATTGAACAGTCAGAGACTAACTATAAAGGTTCACGTGTAGTACGTACACGCGGTGACTCCGATGACGTTGACATTGGTCGTCGCGATAACGGTGGGTCGCAACGCCCGCCCAACTCGGGCCAGCAGCCCGATGATCAGGACTCACGAAGAGGGTACGGGAGGCAGAACACAGGCCGGGGACGCGATGATGGCAATGGCTCCCGTGGTCAAGGCGTGGTGGATACGGGGGACGCAACTAAGTGCCTTACTAGGTGTCCGCCGGGTTTTAGACAGTAAGTAAATGGAACATAAATGCTGGTTCTGATTTTTTATATCGACTTGTGTTTTTGACCGAAATTTACATATTTTAAGTAAAGCTGAGTCACATATTTTGGGGAGCAATATGGTACGGATTTAACCATGATAAGATTCGTTGAAATGCACGTCACCGCTCTGGTTTCCTTGTTAAAAATACTTATTTCAAGATTTTAATATCTCAGTATAAGAGGCTGATCATGTAGGTATTTTTGGTTAAAGCTGGTTTATTAGAGTAATGGTTTTACCGTATTATCATGTGTCTGTTACTGGCCGCCTGAAAATTCGTCTAAATATTTTGTTGTCAATTCCTTCTTATCCTTTCCTTATTTTGATCATTTGCTTGCCAATATTTATCAATTTCAAAAAATATATGTTGTATTTATTTGTGGAGATTTTAACAGTAGGTGTGGGTGACATTGAAGATTTTATTGCAGGGGTTGATATTTTACCAGAACGTTACGCTGTTGATTCTACAATTAATACTTATGGAGATCCATTAATTGAGTTTTCTATTAACCCTAATCTCTGCATCCTTAATGGTAGAAATCACACATCAAACGAATTTACTTCTGTTTCCGTAAAATGAAGGTCGGTAGTAGACTATTGTACGGTGGCATAGAGGTGACATTCGCAACACTGAATTTATATTTAGGTCACATGTTAGTAATGCACCAGTAAATTGTAACCACGCCCCCCCCCCCCCACCCCAGGTCCGGGGAATAGCGAGGACTTTGACTTTCGGTCCAGCCAACCCCGGCTAAAAGTGCTCTATATGTGGGACGTACAGATGGTAAAATCCCCGCCAAATGCCCCCACAGCCCAGGGACCCTAGGTAAGGTCCATTCCCCGCTATATTTAAAGCGAGGACAAAACCACCGCATTTACCCGGCACTGCGGGGCCTCCTGAAAGGTAAAAACACGGCCCGTTTCCCCGGTTATCCCCGGTATAATCACGGACCTGGGGGAGGGGGGGGGCGTGGTTACAATTGACTGGTGCATAAATTGTGGCCAAAACTTATTTTGCCAATCAAAACAGCCTTTTAACCTTTGTCGCTTTATGGTTATAACACAGTAAGCACCACTGATACTAAAACGCTATTTGAATATCATTGTTAGAAAAGGCGAATCGTCAATCCATTTTTTCAAAACAAGTCTGATATCGCCATGATATGCTGTCTTACATACTATCAACTAATATATTGTGAAGAATTTGTGCCAAAACCTGCAACACTATTCTTAATAATGAGATGTTATTTATGTATGTAATGCATTTATAATCAAGCTTTTAGTTTATTACTTCTTTATGTAAAGCTACAAATGAACGCTAATCATGAGTTCATCGCCGGTCTGGCCGCGGTAGAAATAGGTATTTTACCCTCTTTTCTTAATTATGCACGATAGTGCGCGTTAATTTTCAGTATTCTAATTCCTCTTTTTAATATATTTTTATTTCAAGATTAGCATTCGTTTCTTGTCTCTTATTGTGTAAATATATATTTTGTTAGCACAATAAAGATACATCATCCGTTTGCTGTGATATTAGTGTGTTGTAACTATAGTCTTTCTACCTCTTACTTTGAGTGGCATTACGTTTTATTTTTATGTTAATATCATGAAATGTTTATATATCATTTATTGCTGAGAATTTTATAAACTATAAAACCATTGAACATCTATACATTTTTGTAAATGTTGTAAAAACTCATGTTAGTTAAACCCATACTAAGTAATTAATTAAGACAATATAGGTATTGTTTGCATTCAAAACTTGAGTCATCTATAATCGATTGATATCTGTTCATTGGAAAGGGAGTTTTCTTTATGAAAAATCTTTTGTTTTTAAAGACAATAGTCCAACGGGTAACTTACACCAAAACGTATCAAATGTCAAAATAATTTTCATTAAAACTTCAGGAAAACAACTTGTTTAAGGAATCTCTTAAGTGTAATTTGGAATTAAAATGAATTTATTATATAGTTTCGTCTTAATTATAAGCTTCATCAAATTAGTTCACGGTAATTATTATTATTATTATTATTATTATTATTATTATTATTATTATTATTATTATTATTATAAATATTATTATTTTAATTATCATTACTATTATTATTATTACTATTATTATTATTATTATTATTATTATTATTATTATTATTATTATTATTATTATTTATTATTATTATTATTATTATTATTATTATTATTATTATTATTATTATTATTATTATTATTTATATTATCCAATTCGACAAAACATAATTTCGAACAGAAATATATACTATTATATAAAATTCGAATTCATCAGTATATCAACTATAAACACTTTGTCATTGTTGAGATTGATCAAAATAACAAACCATAACAAAGGATCAGTTAAAGCTGCACTCTCACAGATTGAACGTTTTGACAACTTTCTTATTTTTTTGTCTTAGAACGAGGCAATTTTTGCGAAAATCCATGGAAACCAGTTATATAAGACTGCTGACAAAAAAATGGTGCGCATTTAAGTTAAAAAAAAATGAAGTTGTATGCGGGTTTTTT
This sequence comes from Mya arenaria, assembly GCF_026914265.1. Classification (NCBI taxonomy): domain Eukaryota; kingdom Metazoa; phylum Mollusca; class Bivalvia; order Myida; family Myidae; genus Mya; species Mya arenaria. Next base: position 25,635,882 of record NC_069124.1, on the reverse strand, counting down.
AACCGTTTACTTTGCAGATATTTACGCAAAAAATACTCTTTCCAAGACCAAACAAGACCAAACAAATAATAAAAAAATTGTACAAATGTTATAACTGTGAGAATAAGGGTCTTTCAAAGTACAAAATTCGTTTAAAACAAGGGCGGTATTCAATACTTGTCTTAATTGGATCTTTGAACGATGTAACTAATCGGATTACTCGATATAAATAACGAACTTATACAATGATGAATGACAATAAGATTGACTTAGTTACATACTGAATACCACCCAAGGTTATTTGTTACAAATACAGCAATGTTAACGTCTACTCCTCTGATAATCAAAGCGCTGATAGCGCTGCATGAACAGGGTTTTATACGGGTTTTCACCATTATGATTCACGATCATGTGTGTATTGATAAATGATATATACATTATTTACATAAAATATTGATTCTCACCCGGGAGGAACGATAAATAGATCATATGCAACGGCTGGTGAATTATTGAACCAGCATAGAACCAAATTCCACGAAGCCTTTCTCCCCGTAAATGTGTGGGATTTAATAATAGAACATGAAAATATAAAAAAGGGTGAATGCTTATGCTATTCCCAACCAAGAAAATGAAATATATACTAATCAAACTTTACTCATTAGCAAGAGGTTGCCTATGTTGCCTTGTTATTCACAAAACAACTTCGAAAGTACAACAGATTCAAGAGAAATAATTTCTTAATTCAAATGATCAAAATAAAAATAATTGAATTCAAACAACTGTAAATGAAACATCTAAAAAATTGATTTAATCCGTGATATTTTCTCATATTTACACCAAACCAGCAAAAAATATAACGCAATTCATTTCAATGAAAGGCCATTTTCACAAAAAATACACAAACATCCGTCTATACGTAGACTATAAAAAGTATATAAAATAAGTTTAACAAAATAAGTCTTGAAAAATCTTTAAATTCAAAACTTTTTTTTTCCTTCTTTGTCTAAATGGTCAGCAACTCTCTTCTATTTCTATATCGTCAGCTAACTCGTCAGCAAGATTATAAGTATCTTCCATGGCCGAGAGTGTAAGATAGGTCCATTCCGACCCGAGCGTAGGGTGTTTTGCGGAAACGAGGTTTACCGAGTTTCCGCAAAACACCCTGCGCGAGGGTCGGGATGAACCTATCTTACACGAGCGGCTATGGTAGATGCTTTTTCTCCCACCTCAGTTAAACAAAATTAAGTAAAAATGTATTTTGTGCTGGAACTCTTTTGTGCTAAGTGAAAATAATTGCGTATGGATATGCGATAATTCGTGGTTGTCAAGGATATGCGCACAGTGATTCAGATTATGTTAATAGTCAAATCGGTCTTTAAATAGGAGAGTAAAACATTATTTCTTGAAAGGTGCGTGAAAACTGTTTTATGATGACATTTGAAGCGAGAAATAATTAATTAGCGTTCTAAATATTGCCACAAGACAAGGTTTCCATGATGCTACAGACGACAGTCTTCAACAAGGGAGGTAATTACAATGTGGCGACCATTAAAAAGGAGTTCCATACTGGCATTTTATCTCGGTAAACCTCGTTTCCGCAAAACACCCTACGCTCGGGTCGGAATGAAACTATCTTACTTACATTTTATATAGTCCGCACTCTCTCAAGCTATAGTTTTGGTGGTAAAGAGGCAGACGACACTTGTTACTATCAATAGGCATTTTATGTTGTGAGTGTCGAGTTTGTGGCTACACTGAACAGGGCTGAAACAACCCTGTTCAAAAACAGTATTTGTGATGGAATCCATTATGTACTAGAATGTAGCAAGTTTACAGAATATAGAATAAGATTTATTGAGAAAAAAATATAGCAATATCCTATTGTTTTGAAATTTAAAGAAATTATGAAAATCGACCCCAAAGATAATACAAAATTCATGAAACTATGTAAATTCCTCAAATGTATTGTAAATATATTTAGTAAAATAATGGAACACTTTGTTCTTCTCAATAAGTAAATGTTTATTTGTTTGAACATATATAATAACTTTCAATAATTTAAAACGTATGAATAATTAGAAAGTCTGAATAAATATCTGTATTATTATGTCCAATATGTTTGTAATACCTCATTATGTTGTATTGATTCTTTTACGCTCATTTTGTGACATGAGTAATGTTGAATAACCTTGGAAACTTGTAATAGCAAATATAACACCGAAATATAAAAAAAATATATGCTTTTCTAAGTCTAAGACTCAAGCTGAACACGTAAGTGTATATGGGACCAGTTTAAACATAATGATATTCTATATTTTACCATGAGTTGTCTACATCGTAGGGGCGTGTACGTGGCCGTACGGACTGACAAACACGGAGTGGTATGACGGGGTCGAGGACACCATAATGTTCGATACGAGTACCACAATGACCGGGTTCTGGTTCACCGTAAAAAAAAGTGATGGTACGAATCAAGAGTACACGCAGTGGGAGTGTCTGAGTACTGATAACCTTGAGACGAAAGGATACCTTATTGTCAGGTTGATTTTTTTTTTACATTTTACTCAAATATTTATGCATGCCATTCGTCTACATGTATAAATTAAAGCTGATCTCGAGAAAATGCTAAATTTCACTTCAATTATTACTATTAAAACATAACAATTTCTGTACAATATTTTGGTTTAAAAATTCCACTGATAGTTATTAATATAAGCCATTTAAATCGTGTGTTTTTCCGCATCATTCTACTAAGTTATCGAATGCGCACTTTATGCCTCCATTACAGCGCCGTACCATAAATCAGTGATTTTTTTCCACTGCGTTAATTACGGTTACGAGTTTCATTGGTGTTATTTGCTCATCTCGTCACGGCATACGTATCTCGTTTAAACGACTAAGTATCTCGTTTAATTGACTTACATATCTCGTTAAAACGAATAAATAACTTGTTAAAAACAGCTACGGAATCTCGTTAATCTCGCAATTCTGGTTGGTAAATTATGTCGTTTAAACGAGATAGGTTAGTCGTTATAACGCGTTTGTAAGTCTCTTTAACGAATTACAATGAGTCGTTAAAACGAGATACATAAATCGATTAAACGAGATAATATCTCGTTTAAAGTTTTTTAAGTGCATACAGGTGCTCTTTTTTCAAGTTCTTTTCAGAGATTAACTTCTAGTGGATTTTTATAGCCGCGTCGTCCATGTAAACACGTCTGCAAGGATGAAACATTCGACTGTCTGTGATCAGATTTTATCAGACCAGTGACCATTTTAACATGTAATTTTAAAAGAAGATTTATAAATTTCGTATTTGAACATTGGGTTTTGTAGTCTACAGACGAATGTACGTTTAGAAATGACTAACTTAAATAAAATACCATTTTTTATTTTCAGGTCCAAAGAAACGTTTCGAAGGTTAAACTCAGATTTTAGGGGCTACATGTGCTTACATCTCACTAGAATAACAGACTCTTCATACAGATACTACGTCTACACAAGTATGCAATATTGTTTATATTTTGGGGCGAAATCAGAAGACGAAAAATTCTCCGAATTAAATAGATATGTAATTAGCTATCGAATCGTAATGACAGCTTTTCAATACACATTTAAAATATTTTTGTGACAATTTTAAAGAATATACCTTAGATTTTCTACTTCTTTATTATTTTCCTTTAAATATACAGTAAAAACTATAAAACTAGCGCATGGGCGAGTTAACTTTCGCGCCAAAATACCACGTTACTACACAAAGGGCGGAACTAGTTGGCAAAATAAGCGCGAACTCTAATACAGTGTGTGTATACCACGTCATATATACTACGTCGGAAGGCAACATTTTGCTTAAAAAGAAGACTTAACACAAAGATAACTTTTCTTTTACTACACCATTTTAAATGAAACAAAGGACAGTCTACGTCGTTTAAAGAACTCCACCCTTGTTTCATTACCGGACATCGATTAGGTGATTAGTTTCATCGAACACTTCGACAAACCTGTTTCCAAAATAATGTTTTGACAGTGCTCCGTCAGACGGCCGTATTGTAAAAAGGTTTGTCGAAGTGTTTTAAGAAACTAAACTCTCAATCAAACTCTGGTAAAAGACCGAATGCCGGGCTCTGTAAGCGGCGTAGACTGCGCTATGTTTCATTTAAAATGATGAAGAGATGGTAAAGTAATCTTTGTTCAAAGCCTTCATTGAAAGCAAAATTTTGACTTTCGACGTAGCATTTATGACGCAATTTATCACGTGGTATACACACACTGTAACATATAGAAAAAAAAAGTTGATATAAATTAATTCATGCATAATACATGTATAATATCATTTGAATTAGAATTGGACTCCAACACGTTCACTGAGCCAAAACGAATACAAGGAAGCCCCACTGATCCCACCACAAACCTCGTGTGTCTAGAAGACTATCTCGACGACAGACCAGCAGATTCTGAATATGGGTTGTGGATTTCAACAGGCAAGTTTTTTTTACACGTAGTTTAGAATTAATGATGAAATTTGCTAAATGTTCTTTTCTTTTTGAAAATAAGCATTGATTAACATTAATTTCGTAAAGCAAATTGAATAAATATGATTCTTTGTTATTTGATAAACGTGCTTTTCTGAATCTGAGCCTAGCCTCGGACTTGAGACTGTTCGTAATCATTGCAACTGATGAAATGTGTCTTATCTGTCAGACAAACTGTCCATTCTACAGACTGGTGCTGATGTTTACATGACGCAATACACACTGCAGTCAATTGTATAAAACGTTGATAACTTGTCAACAGGTTAACACTTGGCTGGTAAACTCATTAAAACGATTTTTTATTGGATAAGTATTGACCAATCAATAAACATTTTGGATAAGCTCGACCAAACCGAACACTTTACCAATTGCATACATTGTTGATGTTTTTTTTTTCTTTCTTTCTTTCTTTCTTTCTTTCTTTCTTTCTTTCTTTCTTTCTTTCTTTCTTTCTCTTTCTTTCTTTCTTTCTTTCTTTCTTTTCTTTTTTTCTTTCTTTCTTTCTTTCTTTCTTTCTTTCTTTCTTTCTTTCTTTCTTTCTTTCTTTCTTTCTTTCTTTTCTTTCTTTCTTTATTTATTTATCTATTTATTCGGAAGGCAATATTTTGCCTCGAATTAAGACTTTAAACAAAGATAAATTTCCTATTTCCGCACCATTTTAAATAAAACAAAGCGCAGTCTTCGCCGCTTACGGAGCCCTGCCTTCGGTCTTTCACCAGAGTTTGATTGGGAGTTTAATTTCTTTAAACACTTCGACAAACCTTTTCACAATACGGCCGTCTGACTGAGCACTGTCAAAACATGATTTTGGAAACAGGTTTGTCGAAGTGTTTGATGAAACTAATGACTTTATCAAATGTCGGTAATAAAACAAATGCGGGGCTCTTTAACACTGCCCTGCTCATTTAAAATGGTGTTGTAAAAGAAAAGTTATCTTTGATTTAAGTCTTTATTTTAAGCAATATATTGCCTTCCGATGTAGCATATATGACCTATTTATTACGTGGTATACTGTACTAGCAGGTTGCGATACATCTTGTTGTTTAATTAATACGTTGCAACAACAGGGTGAGAAATGCACCGTTAATTCGTCCTCAGTTAGGCCTAAAAAATATGTCTGTTTCGGGTAACCCGACCCTACCTATAAAAATGCGCCGACCCTAACTATTTTTTTCCGTTTCTGAGCAAAAAAAATATTCGTTAGCGAATAGAGAGTTACGAAGGGAGGATAAATGCAGATTTTATTCAGAATTATTGTTTATATGATAAAACAAAGTCAGGCAATGACAGTAATGTAGGAAAGACTGCCATGTGCAAGAAAACACTCTGAACTTACGACAGATTTTGGAAAAAAAAATCCCTACCAACCCTACCTAGAAACAATTATTTTTTGGGGGCCTTACTGATATATCTAGCAACAGCGTTATCAAGACACAAAACGTATAACGACACAACATCTAAAAGTAAACTTCTATAACTTAAAGGCCTAGTTTAAGGAATGTTTGGAATGACAATCCCCTATTGTGCTGGGCATCTTCTGCTGATTGCACTGATGTCACAGTAGGGGCCAATTTCCTGTTTATTTGTTTATTGGCTCTGGGCCATTTAGGGTCCATTTCTACAATAAAACCTCAAAAACTGCACAGTAGGCTACTCAGATCGGAGATCTGAAAAGACAATTATTAGGCAATAAGGCTAAGATCAAAACACAGAGTTTGTGTACAATACACTTTTTTTCTTCTTTATTTATGTTATTTTTTATTTATTTATTTAAAAAAAAAAAAAAAAAAAAAAAAAAAATATTAATATATTTTTATTTTTTTAGGGGGGGGGGGGCTTTATAGAAGGATTTAACTGGGCCTTTAAATACTTCTATAATGAGGTGCAGAATTTGTTTGTAGGAACCATTTATATCTGATCAGATACATTATTGGGCCAATTGTTCAGAACTTTGTTAACAATATGATAAACGATATCGTCGTTAACTTTTAAACCTGAATTATTTGATGATGTGTTCACATATGAAAATATAAACAAGTTCAACTCAAATAAGAGTCTCAAATATGTTTAACTTCCCGAGCAGTTGACAACGATCACGTTCAAGACGTTCAACAACGTTCTGAACAATTGGCACATTATTAGATTCTAAATATTTTGTTGCCATACATTTATTTTCAGCCAATCCAGTCGGTAGTAAAGTAGACTGCCCGTACGTGACGCTTGGAGATTATTCCTTCTCCCATTCGACAGTGGGCACGGGTGTCCCGGTCTCGTGCACGGGTAAAGCGCTTGACATGTGTACGGACACATCTCAAATGACGTTTGACACGTGCAAATCCGATGTTGCAAACTCTGGTAAATATTGCTTGTTTGTATTGAGTACACGTTCACTCACATAAACTAACATGGTGCATGAATTTCACTATGATATGCCTTATTTTTAGATGAAAATAAGCAACAGGCTAGAAGCACTTTATTTTATCTAGAATACAATTAATGATTGGCAAAACATGTCAAAACAGTCAATTTATTTAAGATGGTGGGTGAAAGACGGTTTTGAGACAGGCCCGCTGAGACCGCCAAGTGGGAAATCGACTTGGCCGGGGTTTTCTTCGAAATTGTTCTGATGCCTTAAAAATTACCGACAACAGGATTTTCGTTTATTAAATTGCTCCGGGAGAAAGGGGTTATACAACAAAACCTGTTCGTCCAAATGCCTCGGTTTGCCCACGGCGCCTGCCGGGGAAACATTTATAGGTGATTGATGCATAATAATTAGTTGAAAGTTTTAGCAACCTATATTATTATATCAATTCCTCTATTCACGACTGCTAATCATACTCCCGAACACATTATTTCCAGTCTCCCCCACGGTTTGGTGCGTGGACAATGTACCAGTCGGAGACGCCTATTACGTCACCGTATACAACGGCATCGACGCGGACGCCGACATCGATGAGTCCACGGTGTATAGGTTCTCATGTTTGGTAAACCAATTATTCTCGAGTAATACAACAAAATAATCCTTTGTTCCAAAATGTTCGATCTTTAGGAACATATGTGGTTTTTAAAAAACAAACAAACACGTGTACTGGTACAGTTAAACATTCAGGGTGTCGATAAGCACTACTCAAAATTTTGAATAAAAACGCAAAGTTATGTTTATTTGTGAAATCTTCCTCAAAGTTTATTGCAAAAATCAGAAAAAAGGACAAGGTCCATTGTTGTCATAAAAAGGATTAAAGTAGATTTATGTACCAAGGAAATCTTATGTTTTCGGCTTAGCTGTATAAGATAGATATAGATTTTAGACCAATCAAATGATGTATATAAAGCACAACAAATACAACGTTTTGGTTGGTTTATATTTTAAGCGGATGGGTACCACAAGGGGAAATATTTTAATACCTTTTAGAGGCACCTCGGCGGGTTCGTGGTCTAGTGGTACCACACTTGACTGTCAACACATAGGTCGCAGATTCCAGAAATTATTTTTTCAATTTTAATCAAATCAGACGCCTCGTAACTATACTTTAATATTCTGAAAGGACCGTGTATTTACATGTCCAAACATTGTTTTCTGTCACTCAGTAACATTCCGATGGGTTGTTTTGAGTTTATATTTCTGTTTTCTTTTCTTCTTTTTTTTTTAAATTTCAATACTGATATTACTCTCGTATGTGTGTTTATAGGCAATATCAGCGGACGGCACGAGTGCTTCAGTGGCACCAAGACGCTGTGGGGAGACAGCGACTGCAACACTGGCCCTGACTCAAGGTAGTGCACTTGATGAATCCGACAATGGTTAAAATAAGTTATTTGTGCTTTAAAACCATTATCAAGCGCTATTTCAATTGAAAATATATTATGTCAATGCTTTGAAGTTTAATTCCATTTTATTTTATTTTACAGAAGAATCCTGCAGTAAGTAAAAATAGTTCATAATTACTTAATATAATATTAATATGTCCTTGTTATAATGACATCTGAAGGAAATACATTAAACATATTTTTATGTCAGACCAAGCATGTACAAGTTCATAGAACTGTAAGACAACAAAAATACTGTATTTAAATGATCCAAATATATAAAAGATGCTCTAAAACATAGAACTTCCATTACACATAGTGATTAGTTTATATCAGCTCATCCTCATATTTTATCATTTGCATGTTATATTTTTTTCACGTATGACAATTATTCATATCTACATATAGACATTGCTTGTATTGAATCTGTATTTAGTGACATGTTGATTTCACGTTATATACATGTATTTATATTCTATGACTATGTACCTTGTTGGTATACGTCGAATAAAATTATGTTATGTTCTGTTCTGTATTTAATATAATTAGCATTTCATCTAAAAAGAGACCATCACACTTTCTAACCTCTAACGTCAGTTAACTGAACGATTTTTTTCTCTTCTGAACAGTGCATGTGTTAATGAGCTTAAATTGCCGCTAAAACGTTCTGTCATTTCAAAATAACAGTCACCTGCCCCGCGGTGACGGCCCCTTCCGGTGGAACGGTGACGATCAGTACAGACGGTGCAGTGACCACGGCCAGTTACACGTGCACGGATCAGTACTCGCTGGCCGGGCCTCAAACTCGGGTCTGTCAGACTAACCATACTTGGACAGATGAGGACCCAACTTGCAGTAGGTTGATGTATATACACGTGCACCTGCATGAACGTACCACACACGTGCTAGCATATGCTTGTCCTTATCGAACGTCCAACAAAATAGCCCGTGAAAAGCACCATAAACAAAGAGCAAGACAATATGTACACAGATAGTTGCAACACAATGTTAATTGCATTCTATTGACTCACAGGGTGGTATTAAATACACAACTTTAGTTAATTTATGGTCATGCTTTATTGACTTCATTCACACTGTTGGTCAGTTATTAACAACAAGTTACCCGATTAGCTACATTGTTTTTGGATGCAGTTAAGACCAATATTGATTACCAGTCCTAACCTTTAGTGCTTTCGGTACTTTGATTATATTTATTGAAACTGTGTCCGACAATTTTAACACAAAACAAATCAGTTGAAATTTCTAAGTGAATACTGAAGTATGAAAAGTTGCTCACTTTTGGGATGTATACTGTAACTGATTTCCAAAAACTCGCGAAAGTTAGAACTCTCATTTTAGGCGATTTATCGTAGACACTGTACACTGCATGGTGATTTCTTCAGTAAAGTCATTATTGTTTTTTTTTTGTTTTTTTATACTGTGCCTTTCTTCGCAGCCTGTATACTGCCGTCTTCCATCGCCAATGGTACGATGTCGGTATCTACCGACGGGACAACTTTAACATACAGTTGTGACGTCGGATTTGTTCTCGTGGGCGCTCAGACGAGGGAATGCCAGGCAGACAATAGTTGGTCCGGATCTGAACCGACTTGCAGTGAGTTTGTTTTTGTGTTAATCAAATCCCTCCTCCATTCTATTACCATTTAACTTTGTCAGTTTTCTAAGAAATAGGCGAATAATTGTCTCATTCGTGTCATTGTCGTCGGCGTTAAAATGCATTGACCAAAACTTTTTTTCTACCCCTTCAAATTAGAACCATTCAAAATGTTATTGCCTTTCAGACCCGTGTGACGAGCTGACGGCAACGTCTGGTCTGAACGTTCATTTAACGTCGACTGGAGTGACGTCAACCGTCACGTTTACATGTGATCCGTATTACACGATGGATGGCCAATACGCCGCTACTTGTCAGACGTCAGGCAGTTGGGATGTCAGTGAACCTATATGTGGTAATTTTTTAATAGATTCATTTAACGTCAAAAGAGATGTCCAACGTTAATTTTATCTGTGACCCCCACCATAGGTTGATAGGAAGGATTCCACCACTTGTCATACGCCAGTCAGCCTAGGTGTCGGATGCTTTCCAGCTAATTTGTTTGTAATAAAAATGATAACGAATATGATCGCTCATTCGAGTAAGTGATTTTCAATTTTTTTTATCGACGTTACTTTTTACTTTATAATAATATATAGCGTTATGCCAATTTTATAGCACATTGGATAAGACAATCGCAAAAAGCGTTTCTTTCTGCTTTCAGTTAGTTGTTCCTCTCTACCTGCTATATCTGTCAGCACGGGAAATTTGACCGTCGCTACTGACGGCCTTACAACAACAGCAACGTACTCCTGTCCCGACGGCTACGTCGTTACCGGCGAGTCCACGTTGACATGTGGGACCGACAGCAACTGGAGCGCAGAAACTTCTGACTGTGGTTAGTCTACATGTACTTGTATTGCAAGCTATATGAAAGCTCATTTTAATCGTATCTATATACTTCACATACACGTTATGAGTTTATAGAAATATGTGTAGAAAACCGCCTACAATGAATAACATGCAGACCCTTCCCATTACATATTGCTACCATCTCTGTATACCTCATCGTATTGCTCTCAGTTTGTCCAAAGTCAGAGACAGTTTTGACCTTTTTTAGTTTTTGTCTCAGAATCAGTTGATTTTGGTAGCAATGCCTTTAATTTACTCATTTAAGAGGATTCACAATAGAACAGATCTCAGTTGTTTGGAATACTGCCTAAAAATACATTTTTCTTAGCCATAATATCAATTTTGAACGTGAATATGAAAAACTGCGATCTGATCTTTTGTCAGCAGTCTTTTATCACTGGTTTTCAGACATTTGCGCTAAAATTGGCTCATTCCAAGCAAAAACCAAAAAAGTAAAAAGTTTTCAACAGTTTTCAAAACGGTCCATCAGTGAATGTGCAGCTTTAAGGAATACGACCCTCGAATGTGTGAACTATAGATGCCTGGTCACCCATATAAGTTTGATATCGTTTGAACGTGATTTGTGTGCAAGAGATGGAAATGTAAAATATTTACCAAAAACATTATAACAATACAGTCATTTCAAGCCTCTTTTATTTCGAAATGATACATTTAAATCTGATTTCAGTTTAAATAAAGAGCAAATATTCAAACTGCAATAACTGTATGTATGAAGTAGTTTTGGTCATTTATTTAAGATGTAAATAGTCAGCCAGCAAATACCTTTCACATGATACCAAAATTGCATATGGGCCACCAGACATCACAATTCAGCATTAAGGTTGATGAAGCTATCAGAGATCTAGTTCATTTGTTGAACGGATTTCTTAAAGCTGCACTCTCACAAATTGAACGTTTTGACAACTTTTTTATTTTCTGTCTTGAACGAGCCAATTTTTGCGAAAATCCATGGAAACCAGTTATGTAAGACTGCTGACAAAAAATTGGATCGCAGATTTTTATATTTAAGTTCAAAAAATGATGTTTTATGATTTTTTTCTTAAAACCGTAAGTAACGGTTTAAGCTACAAAACATTAATTTTCGTATGGAAATATGAACATCTGCGATCTGATCTTTTGTCAGCAATCTTCTATCATTGGTTTGCAGATATTTACGCCAAAACATGCTCTTTCCAAGACAAAAAATATAAAAAGTTGTAAAAATGGTATATCTGTGAGAGTGCAGTTTAAACTGGCTGTGATTTCCTTTCCCAGTATGTGATCCACCTGCGCCCGTTGACGGCGGCTCGTTCGAGGTATCGAGTGACGGCCTAACTGTGACGTTTACGTGCGGGGCCGGGTATACAATGGATGGAACGTCAGAGATAGCCTGTGACACGGAGGGCGGGGGTTGGCAGATTTCGTATCCGAACTGTAGTAAGTAACCGCACTGTAATGCTTCAACCACCAGCGTAGCTCCAATAGGCATGGTAGGTCCGGGCCCACGTTGTATTTTTCAAAGGCTGTAACAATCAACACTAAATTTACTTGACGGTCCGATTATCTTTAGACTTATGGAATCATTATATATAGATAGACATATGAACATGAACAACAGTGATCAGTGTAAATTGTATGTGTGCATCCCAAGAATGAACCCTTTCAGGCAAATGTGAAGACCTGACGGACCCTGCATCCGGAAGTCTCCAGCTGAGTACAGACGGCACCGAGACGACGGCCCAGTACCTGTGTGGTGTCGGATACTCCCTTTCCGGTGGAGGGACGGCCACTTGTCAGCCAGACGGGACGTGGTCCACATCTTCTGAAGCCCCTATATGCCGTATGTTTACATTTTAATAAAACAAATACTGCTTAAATAGTTCTCTGAACTCGTGTTAGGACCACATCAGATCAAAAGTGTTTCGATTTATCTTCCAGAGCAGTAAAATGTTTGCAACGATGACGTTAACATTAACAAAGTTTTGAACAGTCCTCCCAATGATATGGTGCACTGATACGTGACAGTTTGAAAACAAAAATCAAAACAAAAATCATGTCGTCGAGAAAAACATATATGTTGAGACGTACAATTGTTCAATATAATGATTTCTTCATATTTCAAGCGTTATACATTAAATAGTAAGATAAATTGTACATATACTGCCAGTATGTATTAAACTTAAGTTTCATTTTTTCATTTAATTCATGGCCCTTTATTCGCACCTTTCATTGTAGTGGAAAAAGGTGCCAAAAGCCAAACGCGCTACAGTAAAGCATTGTTATTATTATAATAAATTTATTTATAGAACATGTATAAATAATATAAATTGACTATAGAAAAAACCGGAAGCAGAAAAATATTACTTTATCGGAAAAATATGACAATTAGTTGATTTTTGAATACTTGTCATTCCAGAATAATGCTGTGAAAATATGATATTACAATATGTACGCTTTTTGTGTGCGACTGCGTGAATTTATAACAAAAGCATTTCCACGGAAACTGATATAGAATTTCGCCATTTAAACCTGAAAGTTCGAGTCATGAGAAAATTTCCCCCAGGGTTTCATATCTTGGACGAATTTGAACGGGAACTGGCGGTGCTGGTTTTCGAGCCTGGCTCTCAGACTGATAGCCATCACTCGTACGTGTGGTCGTGCATGGTACGAGATCTGTTTCTCTTCTATCTTTTCCAATCGTACAGCGTATGTGGTCGCGCATGCTACGAGAGCCTTTATTAATACAAAAACTAAATTTCTCTCCTTCCCATCTCTTTTTCCTCTTCTCCAACTCGTTATCTCTACCCTCTCGTTTCTACTTCCCCTTTTCTACCCTTTCCTATTTCCCCTCTTCTATTTCCCCTATTTTTCTTTCTCCTATTTCGTTTCTACTTCCCCTCCTCTACCCTTTTCTTTCTACTTCCCCTCTTTTACCCTCTCCTTTCTACTTCCCTTGCTCTACCCTCTCCTTTCTACTTCCCATCCATCTCTCTTTTCTATTTCCTGTCCTCTACCCTCTCGTTTCTACTTACCCTCCTCTACCCTCTCCTTTTTACTTCCCCTCTTCTACCTTTCTACTTCCCCTCCTCTACCCTCTCCTTTTTACTTCCCCTTTTCTACCCTTTCCTATTTCCCCTCTTCTATTTCCCCTCTTCTTCTTTCTCCTATTTCGTTTCTACTTCCCCTCCTCTACCCTCTCCTTTCTACTTCCCCTCTCCTTTCTACTTCCCCTCCACTCTCTCCTTTCTACTTCACCTCCTCTACTATCTCCTTTCTCTCCTTCCCCTCCTTTCTACTTCCCCTCCTCTACCCTCTCCTTTATACTTCCCATCGTCTACCCTTTTCTATTTCATTTTACTTCCCCTCTTCTCCTTTCTACTTTCCCTCCTCTACCCTCTCCTTTCTACTTTACCTCCTCTACCCTCTCCTTACCTATATCTAACCAAATAAAAATGTTACGTTTTACGGTGATAGTGTAAGAAGTTTATATCACTCAATTGCTTCTTTCAGGTCATTCCAGAACAAAAAGCAGGGGTTGATTTGAGCTAAGAATAAACCGCGTACAATATGTGTGTGTAATACATGAACTATAACTCATTGTTGCCTAATTACCCCCCTTGATTAGAAAAAAGTGAATGGAAATTTAAAGAATCTTTTTTTCTAAGAATCGTGCGATGACCTATCCCAGCTATCAGTCACAGCCGGAAACGTTACCCTGAGCACCAATGGTACAGCGACGTTTGCAACGTACAACTGTCCAGCCGGCTACCAGGTGAAAGGTTCCCCCATACTGACGTGTGGGTCGGACGGCAGCTGGGATTCTGGTCCTTCTGACTGTGGTAAGAACAAAATATATTTGTCTTGTTTTGGTGTACATGAAACTATTTTTTAATTGTGCTTAGTGCGATTCTATCTAGATGATATACGACAGAAACAATAGATAACTATATAAGAAATGGTGGATACAAACTAACCGATTAAATGGCTAATTTGTCTCTAACCACCACGTGATATCCCTCTGTGACATTTGCCAACCTGCATTTGATCTCACCATATTGGGGCTTTTACTTAGCATCTAAGGCCTTAAACAATACCTGTGTTTAAAGCAACCCGACCCTATCTGGCAAAACCCCACGAATCTCCATTTTTTTCGACGCGTAATAAAAAGAAATCTGATTTTCCGATGTTAATTGTCGTTGACCAGTTGTGTTGTACAATTAAGAACATAAAGTAATATTTAAAACCCAATTTAACGAAATTTCGCGATTTGCTTTGCTTTTTAGACTGGAATTTATCCCTACATTATTGTTTAAACAATTTCCCTTTTAAGGCTTGAACAATATTATGTACTTGTAACGACTTCTCCAAATCTGGTGCGAGTTCGTTTTGGTAGGACTTCCACATAACCATTTGCCTACCACCTTTGAAAACATAAACTGTTACATGAGTTCCACTTGCTTTCACTATAGTTTGTGAGGATCCACCGGTCCCCACAGGCGGTAACTTCACCCTCGCCTCTAACGGCCTATCGGTGACGTATACGTGTGACGGAGGCTACACCATGACGGGAACACAAACTATTTCCTGTGACACGGACGGTGGCGGCTGGGCCATAAAATATCCCAACTGCAGTAAGTACATGTTATTTGTAATATTTCTCTTTACGACGACGGTCCATCGGTGACGTGTGTCAACATGTAACGGTGGTTTTAAAATGGTCTTCACTCATATCGATTCTATTTCATATTCTTCCCGGCATGCGGTTTGTACTTTGAAAATGTTGCCTTTTTCAAAAGCCCCCAGAAAATCACCTTATTTTACATGTTGACCTTTAATTCCTAAAAACAAATATTTTATTTACATTGCGAATTGTTCTAATGTTTAGAAGTTAAAATGTATTTCATGAGGCGGAGATACCTCGTCGTGGGTCAGAATAGATTTAGCAGAATGCATGTGTATGTATTATTCTAAATAAACGTTTATATAACTAACATTTACAGCGAAATGCGAGAATCTTACCACGCCCGCTTCCGGTGACGTCACACTGGTAACGGACGGAACGCAAACCACCGCCCTTTACACGTGCAGTGTTGGTTCGAGTCTGGACGGCGACTCCCAGCCCACGTGCACGGAAGACGGAACGTGGACGGCACAGAGTCCATCATGTGGTCTGTTATAAATAGTGTGCCACTCAGCATTTTCTATGTGTAGTATAATCGGATATGGCGCTTAGTAAGATTACATACATGTATATTGTTAACATCCAGCAAGACTCATCAGAACGGAGCATTTGTTCACGGAAAATCGCATTAAATCATAAAATGAAAAAAAAAATCAATAAAGAATATGTGAATCTTAAACTACGTTTCATTCATATACATCCATCATCGCTTGTTGCACTTTGTTGAGCACATGTGTTTGTACGTGAAGCATATTATGCAGGCAAAATGTTCATGTCACCGTTCTAAAAAAACTGCCATGTGATGTAAGAAGTATCAATTGCTATTGAGAACACTAGATGCAGAACAATTAAAATATATTTTTGCTGCCACCATCCCTTTTGATTGACCTTCTTTATTTTAGTGACCTGTCCCGTTTTACCCACTATTTCCATCAGTACTGCGTATATAAATTTGACCACTGACGGCCTAGCGACCACGGCGACGTACGTCTGTCCGGACGGTTACGTTGTGAGCGGGGAGACAACGTTGACGTGTGGAACTGACGGTGCTTGGAGCGCGGGAACGTCAGATTGTCGTAAGTTTGACGTTGATTTTAATGACGCGTACTGAGTGAAACATGTAAAACACAAATTGTAAAGCAGACGATTTAAGAGACTTAGATTTGACCTTGCTCAGCATTTGAGTTGCTTCTATTACTGCTGGTGTTGTTGTTGTTGTTGTTGTTGATGATGATGATGATGATGATGATGATGATGATGATGATGATGATGATGATGATGATGATGACGACGACGACGATGATGATGAAAATGACGAGGATATAAACATGTAACTTGAGTTTCGATTGTGAATAATACTTGGATGTCATTCAAGCTTTGACAACTATATAAAGTACCTTTTCAAAATTAAAACCTTTTTTACATCTATCAAATATTATTCATTTGTTCTTATCAGTATGTGACGCCCCTCTTGTCCCTACCAACGGGTCCATGTGGGCAAACGGAAGTCACGCAGAATTCGAGTGCGAGGCCGGATACAACCTCTTAGGTTCACCGGAAGTAACGTGCCAGACGGATGGGTCTGGATGGAGTAGCCCGTCCCCCGAGTGCAGTTAGTGTGCATCTATTTTCTTTGCACCATTTGGATAATTAAGATACTATTGTTTATGTCTCGTTGGAATCAAGAAAAAATTTTTTTCAAGATAATTTGATTTTGTATTTACGCGCCTATGAAACAGCTTTGAAGTACTATTTTGGCGACAATGGTCGATATAAACTTCGAGCGAAATATGACATGTCGTTTACGGTTGGAGCAAAATAACTCCGTCATTGCAAGCCAAATACATTACCTTTGTAAATTTAGAATCGTGTAGTACAGTCCCCACTATAACGGACGGTATGGTGACTGTATCCACGGACGGTCTAATATCGAGCGCCGAGTACGCCTGTGACGTCGGCCACACAATGACAGGGACGTCAGTTTTGACGTGCGATACTTCGGGTGTGTGGAGCGGTAACTCGCCGTCCTGTGGTAAATGTCATCACTTGTATTTAGAGTTTTATGTTATGCATGTGTAATTTGTATTTTCGTTGCTCAGGAACACATAATATTGTGGATTATCAGTTGTGCACAAGTCATATTTCTGAACCGACTACATTTTTTACCCTCAAATGTGTAGTATTCAAACGTGATACTTTAGCATTCACTCTTGTACTCCTAAGCGGTATTATCTTAACATCTTTAACTTAATCATTGCATGTTTGCAGTGAAATGTGACGATCTAGTAACACTTCAAAGTGGAAACGCCATTCAGGAGACGAACGGACAGATCACGACAGTTATGTATTCTTGCGCGGAGGGTTATTATATGACCGGGGACAATACCTCGGTCTGTCAGTCGGGCGGTACATGGACTAACCCTACACCGATTTGCAGTAAGTTGAAGACAAATATGTTGCAAACACTTGATTTGGAAGCTCGGAAGGCTTAGCTACATGAAGTAAAATGAGAAAAGTGTAAATCCTCTACGATCATTTTTTGCCAATAGAAAAGGACTGGAAATAAGATGTAACCCTGTCTAGACCACCAAGATGTAAAATGGCCACTTTCTCCTGCACATAAAAAGAAACGCAGTAATATGTGGGGACTTCAATACTTACAACATTATGTTATCTTAGTATCTCTATAAATATCAAATAAATAATTCGAATGTTTTCTTCTGTTAGTCTTGTCATAGGCTTTACGGAAATCAATGAATGCAGCTTGTATTATACAAGAACATGCGTGATATATCCATTGTTAAATGTTTGTGTTCAATAGGTTGCCAGTCGGCAGAGGCACCGGCGAACGGCTACATCAAGTCAGACGACGGGACGGAAGTGACATACGGGTGTGACGTTAACTACACGTTAACGGGAGACTCAGTTAGGATGTGCTCTGATAATGGAACCGGTTGGATGGGCACGGAACCGGCTTGTGGTAAGCCTACTGTTTTAGGGTGCTCAGCTGAAGAAAATGTGCACAGTGTTTGGAATTGTATTGTTTCATTGTCCTTCACACAAAAATAGTTTCAAATGTTGTTTTTGTACAAGCAATGCTTCTAAAGTCATGCTCTGGGTATTTATATTTGCAGCACAATGCGCTCAAGTTCTAGACCTTACAGACGGGTATTTCACGCTATCCACGGACGGCCTGCAGACGTACGCCGACTATTTCTGTGACGTCGGGTACACCATCAGCGGAGCAGTGGTCAGTTACTGCCAGCAGGATGGACAATGGAGCTCTGTCGCCCCCACATGCGGTTATTATTTTAGTTTGCAAGATGTTGTATTTCGTTATAAATCTTGAACATCGATAGACACCACTATAGGGAACTATAGTATCTTGCTATGGCCTATCGTTACCTCAGTGATGTGCGTAACTGGATCATTATGTCCAGTAAGTAAACTTAGTAGAAGAGATGGTAAGATAATGGTCCAATTTCTCGAAAACTCTGAAGCGTAACAAGCTTATCGATCTTTTTTATTCATCCAATGATGATTAATTAAACTAGATCTTATAAAGTTATAAACCAAAACAAAGTTTATCATAATTTTCAGTTAAAGTCTAAACACCTTTATTTATACAAAAACCAAAAGGTGAGCTTTGCTTGATACTGAAGTGTTTTCAGGGACATATGGTTGTTCGAGAAATTTGGGGCTGGTGTCACTCTTACATATACCACCTTGCATTCCCTTCTCATGCTTCAAATAATTCGTATTATTCTATCAAACATTTCAGTCCAATGCCCGGACCTCGAGGTCCCAGCGAGCGGTAATTTTACGCTATCCACGGACGGTAAGACCACCCGGGCCTCATTCACGTGTGCCGATGGGTACGACCTTGTTGGGGCCTCCACCAGCACGTGCCGGAAGGACAGGATCTGGATAGACGACGTACCTACCTGTGGTAATTATTAATAATGAAGAAATATAAGTGAAAATTGTTGATATGTGTATAACACAAAAACACACGGACTGAAGCATGATCCAACGAACAGCTTTTGTCTTAATCAAGCTGAAATCTATAAGAATAAACGAACGAATTCAATAATATATTCTGGTACATGTACACTGCATACATACATGGGCAGACCCATTTGGCGAGCAGACAGTATCTGTACGTGCAACTGTATGTATAGATAAAAGTGTTACTATTAGCCGCATTGACCAATACAGAAAGTAGACAACTTATTTTTACATGTATTCATATTTTAGCTTGCACAACACCTGCTGCACCGGAAAACGGCGCAGTTAACGCGGACGGACAGACCATCACTTACACATGTGACGTAGGCTACACTATGACCGGAAACGATAGCGGAGTCTGCGGAAGTGACGGGTCGGGATGGAGCGTAGAAACACCGTCTTGTGGTGGGTGGTTGAGTTTAGGTGGAAAAAATAATCTAGGAATAAATGGGACGCTGGCTGTAAGTTGTTAGCATGATAGACACACCTTTTGAATATGCCCGGGTGAAAGTTGTTTGAAAAAGTTAAATTCACGAGAAAGATCATCATGTCATGTGACGTAGGTCACAGCCAAGGGAAAATGGTCAAGAAACTTAAATCGAATATTGTTTGAATGCACAAACAGCTGTGTTTTTACGACACTGGACAGGAGGGCAATAATTGTCAATTTACAAGGTCAAGGTCTCAGATGTTATAAACAGGACAAATTGTACATGTTAAAACAATATTCATAATACATATCACGTGAATGACATAAAAAAAATAGTTTTTAAGGCTAAAATACCAATACAAGTGTAACCTGTTTCAGTTCAATGCACACCTCTAACCAACCTGACGTACGGGTCAATATCATACACCAGCGATGGTCAGACGACGGTGGCCACTTTCTCCTGTGACGCGGGGTCAACTTTGTCCGGATTGACCACATTCAGCTGTGATACAAGTGGCGCCTGGGAGTTCGAAGAACCCGAGTGTGGTATGAAAATGAAAAAAACAACAAACAATTCTTAAAAAACGTCATGACTTTAATACTTTCAGGCAAGCAATGACATGTCAATGGAAAAAGCATCAATGGGTACTTTACATTGTGTTTGTATTCTTGAAAACATGAAAGCATTTGATAACGCGTGTGCATGTCTGTCCCACTAAGTCCCCAGGTAGCCATAACAGGGGCTCATTTCACCAAGAATACTAAGAACGATTTCGCACCTAGGAGAGATTTACGACAGAAGTACTGCACTGTTTTAAATCCATACTAGTTCCAGAATTGCTCATATGATTATTGATGAAACGGTGCACTTGGTACAAGTTGGGCGAAAGTCTGGCCAGATTTGTGACAGGGCAAGGCATTCAAGTGCTGCCGTTTTTTTCTGATAATGTGTGCTGACGGTGGATGGGAACGTGTTTTGTTCTCTTCGGATGTTCAAATTGTATATATACTTTTAAATCATGTCTTGTTTACAATACTGCCTTCTCTACTTGACATACATGTATATGAACTTTATTTTTAGTGAGCTGCCCTGCGCTGCCGGCCCTCTCAGTCAGCACGGGTAACGTGACTGTTACCTCCGACGGCGAAGTGACAACGGCGACGTACCAGTGTCCTGATGGCTACGTTGTGAGCGGGGACACAAACCTGACGTGTGGAGCGGACGGTGTATGGAGCACAGAGCCGTCGGATTGTGGTATGTAGTCTTGATGTGACTGTCCTCATGCAATTTGTAAACACGGTATACAAACTGAAACTTGATAGACAGATATGATACACACATGCTGCAATAAAAAGGATTAAAAGCAACTAGCAACGTTTATATATAGTCGTTCTTCGTTTTGAAAACGACAGTTAAGTACTGAGAACAATATTCTCTAATTTTTATATTACTAAGATTTTGAAGTTACTGAAAGAAAACATTCAATGTACGAATTTATACCATTTTCTATGACTTTTAAATGGTTATTTTTCCAATAGTTTGTGAACCACCCACAGTTGTGGAAGGCGGTGCCTATCTGATATCCGCAGACGGTTTGACGGTAACGTTTTCTTGTGACACCGGCTACACTATGGTTGGGACGTCAGAAATCGCATGTGACGCAAATGGAGCGGGGTGGGAGATTGTTTATCCAAATTGCAGTAAGTGACTCTTCTGCAGCCAAATACTAGTTGATCTTCGCGCATTTATCAAAAGCTAGACCAGAACAAAGATGGAATATCTATGGTATTTTCACTATCTGGATATCCTATTAATAGGTGGAAAATGTTGTTTTTAATTGTTGCATTGTGCAATACCTTGTTTATATCATGTAGGCTGACCTCATTAATTGTTTCGTGATTGTAAGCCTGTTTTCCGAACTATTTCTTTTACGTTCCAAAATAAAGTTCGATTTATTATGTTCCTTGTAGGCAAGTGCGAAAGCGTCCCCGCGGTCTCTTCTGGAAGCGTCGAGCTGGCGACGGACGGCACCCAAACAACTGCCCAGTACTTATGCGGCGTCGGATTTTCGTTGTACGGAGGTTATACTCCGGTCTGTCAGGAGGACGGAACATGGACCACTTCTGGAACAACGCCTGCTTGTGGTAAGCTATTGCGAAAATAACAGATACATGGTAACACGTTTCTTCCGATCATCTCTTACATACTCGTACATGTATTTTAATAAATGGTACCAAAATGGCCAGATCAAAAGAAACTGATGACATAGATGTTTTTTTCATAACAAGCCAGTACTAGTATTAGGGTAGTTGACACGTTTTGTGGAACGGTTTAACTGAAAATAATTCATCCTTTCATATACTGAATTCATTTCAATTCAATTCAATTAAGGAATGAATTGCGAGATTGATGTCATTAACAGTGTATGAACGCAGTTGGGCTGGATAAAGTGTATGGAGTGCGAAGGACTCCACACGGACTTAAACCAGCTCAACTGCGTTCATATCCCCGATAATGTCATCAATTAAGTAATTTATTACTAATATTAACACTACATGTATTTCATTATTTTTTTCAAGAAAAATATTTACAATACCTTTGATAAAAATGTGTGGTCAATGCATGATGGGTATTTCCAGTTTCATGCGGCGCGCTGACGGACATATCGATATCAACCGGAAATGTGACTCTCAGTACCAACGGCTCTCAGTCAGTCGCCAACTACAACTGTCCGGACGGGTACAAGGTCAAGGGCGCCTCTACCCTGACTTGTGGTTCGAATGGTACATGGGACGCGGAGCCTTCTGATTGTGGTAAACATTGTTCTTGCCATGGATTGTTATGTCACTGTTTCAGTATTATCGAAGAACGGAAATCGGCTGCATTGATATTTTATTGTACATAACTACAATTATTTTTGTTATTTTATTGTGTTCTTTTATTTACTTTTGTTGAATAATTGTCTTTAAGTACTAGATGATGTCTTAGAAGCAAGGTTGCTCGGCGGTGGCTAGCAATTTATTTGCTTAAAATGCATTAGGAGAAACATTTTTAAAGAGAATATGACTAATATTATGTTTAGTATGTGCGGACCCTCCAACGCCTACCGGCGGCGAATTCACGTTGGCGGAGGACGGTTTGTCTGTGACGTTTACGTGTGAGGCGGGCTACACGATGACGGGGGCACAGATCATCTCCTGTGACACAGAGGGTGGAGGTTGGGCAGCAGCCTACCCGAACTGCTGTACGTATCATTAATAAATATAATACTTATTAAATACTTACTTCATATAAAGGCACATGTTTTGTCGAATAAGAATCAGCAGTAATCGTATGCATCAACCAATTTACACATGAACAATTATTTTACTATATTGCAGCTAAATGTGAGGATCTGGCGTCACCAACGTCAGGTAACGTTTCGCTGGTGACAGACGGCTCACAAACGACGGCGGTGTACACATGCAGCGTAGGTTCCAGCTTGGATGGACAGTCCCAGCCCTCGTGCACGGAGGACGGAACATGGACGGCAGTCAGTCCTACATGTGGTCCGTAAAATGTTGAGAAGTACAAATTAAGCTAAATGAAGGACGTATCTAG
Organism: Mya arenaria; assembly: GCF_026914265.1. Taxonomy (NCBI): domain Eukaryota; kingdom Metazoa; phylum Mollusca; class Bivalvia; order Myida; family Myidae; genus Mya; species Mya arenaria. The sequence goes on along the minus strand of NC_069124.1, from coordinate 25,612,374 downwards.
TCTCTTTGTTGTTCTTTAAGGAGAACGTCGAGATATATTTTCTGAACTTTGACGTAGTTATCGTCGTCGTTTTTAAAACTTAATCCTTGACCTTAACGCGAAAACTGTTTAAGATAATCAACTGAAATTTGGTATAAATGTTACCGAGGGCAAATCGTAAAGCAAAGCCAATACTTCTGGGTTTACCACTGTTTTTTTTCCATTGTAATTATTAAAAGAAAACAATACAGACGATCGTTGACATTCGCTCTGTGGCTCTCTTGTTTATGTAAAACATCCAGCACGACTTAAAACTACTAAACTGTGCCCAAATACCACTTGGCTGAGGTGTTCATTTAAAGCATTGTTTCATTGCACTTATCCTCAGGAAAATAATTTGGGATCCTTTCAAAATGCATTTTCTTTTTATTTATTTCTTGGTAGAGGTCCTATTGCATTCAATTTTTGGGCAAGACCTGACAAGATTTTACGTTTAAAATTATTTCATCAAAGCATTATGGTATGAAAAGAGATACTAAGCAACTCAGTTTCAATTCTTGATCCGGATTCACACTGTTGTTTTCTTTTAGTGACCTGCCCCCAGTTACCAAACGTAGCAATAAGCACTGCTAGCATTAACATAAGCAGCGACGGTGTCACAACAACAGCGACGTACGTCTGTCCCGACGGTTACGTTGTGAGTGGGGAAGAGACGTTAACGTGTGGAACTGACGGGACGTGGAGCGCCCCTGCCTCGGACTGTGGTAGGTAGTAGCTATATGTAATGTATAGTAAAATGTTTAAATACAATTATTTGGAATTTTTCAAATTTCAAAATTGTAAATATTAGTGTATACGAAAAAGTGTAAAAATAAAAAAATAAAATGTTAAAAATACTATAAATTGGAAATAACAATATTTTAGATGAGTGTTGTCAGGTATACGATAAATTTATAAAGAAGTTTTTTTTATTATGTTAATGTGAAGTAGTATACAATAATTTTCATACATGTACACAGCTACCGTCAAAACATGTGGCGTTTTTTCTTTCAGTCTGTGATACACCACCTGTGTCTACGGGAGGGAACGTGGCGTCTTCGATTGACGGCCTAAGCGCCACGTTTACGTGCGGGGAGGGGTATACCATTTCCGGGACGAGCGTGCTAGAGTGTGCCACTGACGGAAGCGGGTGGTCCACGGATGCCCCCAATTGCAGTAAGTGTTACAGAACTGACATGTCGCTTTAACCAATGGAAATAAAGGAAACAAATACAGTGACCTAGACTATAATCCCCTTTCACGTGCATACTGTTTTTTAAACATGGTTTTAGAACCTAAGACTCGTTATCTTTATCTTCCAGCAAAGTGCGATGACCTGGGTTCCCCTACCGCGGGATACTCGACCGTGGAGACAAACGGAACCCACACGACGGTGGTATATAGTTGCGGGGTTGGGTATTCCCTTTCCGGTACTGGTGCGGCAGAGTGCCAAGATGACGGTACTTGGACCACGTCCGAGACACCAACATGTGGTAGGGCTCTTGTTCATAAAAGTTTCAAAGTTCCAAACCAACATGTTAGGCCACGAACTATAATGTTTTGGTTCCTTAGCCACTGAATTTTTATTTCACTTCCTTCATTTTATTTTTCGATCGAATATTCAAAAACAATTCATAAACACAGTACCAAAATGAATCTGTGTGCCAAAAATGAAAGCATAGGTGCCTCAAAAAATCCTTTCTGTGTTTATTGTGAGTGTACATAGCTTAATTGTCTGACTCTTCAATACCTGATAATATAAACATTGTTTTTAGTTGGTCTGATATAAGTATGTATTCGTGGTAGTATGATTTAAAATTTCCCCTACAGTTATGATGCAAACGCCAATACTCGTCTTTGTTATAGTGGCATGTCCGAGTCTTCCTCCAGTTTCTGTGACATCCGGCGACGTCATCTTAACAACGAACGGTTCCACCACTTTGGCGACGTACACATGCCCTTCCGGTTACCAGGTCCAGGGGGAAACTGTTCTGACATGTGTCGCAGACGGCATTTGGAGTGCAGAGCCTTCCGACTGTGGTAAGGACGCAACAATATCTTTAAATTTACATGTATACATGTTTGTATTAGGCGCTATTTTGATATTCGGGCACATGGGCGTATAACCTCCTAGTAAATAAATGTATTCTTCAGGGGTGGGTCCAGGAATTGACGTTAGAGTGGGCATCACTTATGGTCGCAATCTTTTGACATGCACCCCTCCCTCAAAACCGATATTATAACCGTTTAAAATACTTGAAGGGGGTTTGCCCCCCCCTCCCCATCCTCCTCCCCCCCCCCAAAAAAAAAAAAATAAAAAAAAATAATTAAATAATAATAATAATAATAATAAACAAAAATGATTAACAATTCAAGTCCGAGGTGGTGAGCTAAGTATATTATTTTTTTTCTTCGATTTTGACATTAAAAAGTAAACTTGGACGATTTTAGGTATTTTAGTGTTGTTCTATTATGTTCTGCTCTGTTCTGTTCTATATTTAAAGAAAGTATGCATATTGTGCGTTCAGTCCACTCCTTAGTCCTATAAAACGGAATGAACATGAAAAGAAATGAAAAAAGGAACAAGCCTTCATATAGATTCATCGTTTCTTGACTGAATTTCAGTCTGTGAGACCCCTACGGCTCCTGATGGCGGAGCGTTCAATGTAACTGATGACGGACTGTCTGTGACGTTTTCGTGTGGAGCGGGCTACACAATGTCCGGGACACCGACGTTTGGTTGTGATACGGGAGGAAATGGCTGGAACTTTGAGTACCCAAATTGCAGTAAGTTATAGTCACTGATTTCTGCGTTTCATGTATTCGCAATTTCGCGGCGGAAGGGTGAAAATGCACCCATGGGCAGGGCAAAAATGCGCCACATCATTATTTTGCATATTCGCCCAGCACATGTTTACTTGTTAATGGTAACAAAATGCGAAAACACGAAATGGTGTAAAACAGCCACCATGAGAAGTAAATTTCTCTTGGAGTAACCCTTTTTAAGGAGTCTACTTTGAATGGATAATTTTGTACTTTATAAAGACTGTGAACATCAGTTTGGAATTTTAGGCCGTGTCGTGTTGTTGAATGTTGCTGTATGTGAAAGCATTGCAATAAAAGTTATATGATATATGTGTATTTTATCAGCTAAGTGTGAGGATTTAACATTACCAACTTCCGGTGACGTCACACTTGTAACTGACAGTCAACAGACGACTGCAGTGTACACGTGCAATGTGGGATCAACGCTGAACGGAGACTCGACGCCAACGTGCCAGGAAGACGGAACGTGGACGGCTGATAGTCCAACATGTGGTTTGTAGCTGATCTTAAGATTGTGTTTTATTTTGTGTTACAAATTAGTACGATATGTATATACGCTCCTGTGTTTATCTATATACATGTGTGATATTTGCAAACATTGAAATCTCAACCTCCAGCAAGATTTTTACTTAAGATTTATGATTAACAATGGTACTCTCCTATTGTTGAAACTTCTGCTTAATCTTTTTACTGTTGTATTTCTTGGGGGTTCTTAAGTACTTTTGGGGTGGTTTCAATATGCAACTTAAGTTTATCTTAGGGTCAAACATCATTGACTTCATTGACTCTGTAGGTCAGTTATTACTAACAAGTGATCCGATTAGCTACATCGTTCTTAGATCCAATTGAGACCAATGTTGAATACCAGACCAGACATTCGTAAAATGTTATACTGACATGAATGTTCGTTCATAGTAAAACTCTTTAAAATATCTAGTAATTATACACTGAATTGCAAACAGTTTGCCAGCATGTTAGTGCATTTCTTTCTGTCTGTAGTATCATGTCCCAGTTTGCCAGAGGTTTCTGTAAGCACCGGATATGTCAACGTTACTTCCAACGGTACAACCACATCGGCGACGTATCATTGTCCCGACAATTACATCGTCAGCGGCGAGTCGACCTTGACGTGTGGAGCAGACGGCAGCTGGAGTACTTCAACGTCAGACTGTGGTATAATACCACTCAGTTACTTACTAAAGAAGAACAATTAGCCATATCCTGTATTTAATTATAACTGTTAACCATAGTGCCAATTTGTTAACATTTCAGAGCAATGCTAAACATTTCTTAGTAAGTTGATGATGGTTCTTTTCCCAGCATTCACGCACATAATAAGAAACCTGTTTGCCCTAAATTGTCAAATACTTTGTTATGTCTGCGATACATTTTTGCCACGAAATAAACATGAAATTGAACAAATCACAGACGATTTAAATAGTTCAATTTCATGTTTCCAGTTTGTGAACCTCCGCCGACAGAGGATGGTCGGGCCGTGACTGTTTCCGACGATGAAATGTTTGTTGTGTTTGCGTGTGAAGAAGGCTACACAATGGTCGGTTCAGCTAATACAGTGTGTGGTACAGATGGAACAGGATGGGAGGTCGACTTTCCCAACTGCAGTAAGCATGCACTGGTTAAGATAAAATAGAATAAGCTGAATAATGTGTGTGTAAATATGCTATTGTCTGGTTCAATCACTATTTGTACAGGTGTGTAACCATTGAATAAAAAATGTTTAAACTAATCTGAACTTTGACCGATTGTTCCGCTCTTTTACCAATCGCCACCCTTCACAAATTAGTCGCTCTTTACCAATTATATCACCTTTTACCATTTGTTCCGCCCTTTGCCAAAAGTTCCGCCCTTTGCCAATTGTTCCACCCTTTACCATTTGTTCCGCCCTTTGCCAAAAGTTCCGCCCTTTGCCAATTGTTCCACTCTTTACCAATTGTTCCGCCCTTTGCCAATTGTTCCGCCCTTTGCCAATTGTTCCACTCTTTACCAATTGTTCCGCCCTTTGCCAATTGTACCGCCCTTTGCCAAAAGTTCCGCCCTTTGCCAATTGTTCCACTCTTTACCAATTGTACCGCCCTTTGCCAATTGTTCCGCCCTTTGCCAATTGTTCCACTCTTTACCAATTGTTCCGCCCTTAGCCAAAAGTTCCGCCCTTTGCCAATTGTTCCACTCTTTACCAATTGTTCCGCCCTTTGCCAATTGTACCGCCCTTTGCCAATTGTACCGCCCTTTGCCAATTGTTCCACTCTTTACCAATTGTTCCGCCCTTAGCCAAAAGTTCCGCCCTTTGCCAATTGTTCCACTCTTTACCAATTGTTCCGCCCTTTGCCAATTGTTCCACCCTTTACCATTTGTTCCGCCCTTTGCCAATTGTTTCGCCCTTTACCAAATGTACCGCCCTTTGCCAATTGTTCCGCCCTTTACCACTTGTTCCGTCTTTTACCATTTGTTCCGCCCTTTACCATTTTCCTTCCTTTACCATTTGTTCCACCCTTTACTAATTGTTCCGCTCTTTACCAATTGGTTACCCTTTACTAATTGTCCCGACCTTTACCACTGTTCCTTCCATTACCATTTGTTCCGCACCTTTAACATTTTCCGTCCTTTACCAATTCGTCCGCCCTTTACCAACTCTTCCCATCTTTATCAATTATTCCGCCCTTTTCTAATTGGATCACCCTTTTCAAATTGTTCCGCACTTTACCAATTGTCCCGCCCGTTACCAATCGTCCAACCATACCAATTGTACCGTCCTTTACCAAGTGTTCCGCCCGTTACCAATTACGTTGCCCTTTACCATTTTTTAGCAAAATGTGAAGACCTAGTTCCACCGACAAACGGAAATGTTTCGTTGACGACCAACGGAACCCTATCCACTCTACAGTATAGCTGCGGACTTGGTTACTCTATATCTGGGGAGGGATATGCAGAGTGCTTGACGGACGGAACATGGACGCTGACGGGAACTCCAACATGTGGTAAAACGTTGTCTTTGCTTTGAAATCTTATAGTGTCAGTGTACACAAAAACGTGAACCTGCATTATAGGCACTTTAGCAAGCATTTCCATATATTTTAGTTTCACCCGAGTATGTAAACTACATTAAGGAATAAATATTAAAAACATGTTTGAAAAGTGTACATAATTAACGATATTTCTGCTTAGTGGCCTGTTCGGATCTCCCAGCAGTCGCCATACCATCCGGGGGTTTCGAGTTGACAACAGACGGCTCCACGACCCTGGCGTCCTACAGTTGCCCTTACGGCTACCAGGTGCTTGGGGAGGCTATGCTGACATGTGGGGTGGATGGCATGTGGAGCTCAGAGCCTTCCCAGTGTGGTAATTATACAACATATTGAAATGATTTTTTGAAGAAAAATATGATTGTTAAGTTCGGTACAAAAAAAAAACAATTTGTAAAAAACAGTTCTAGAAAAACTGTCAGCCTTTATATCTGTCCTTTGATATATACACGACGGTATGTTTAAATCAAAATCATTCAACATAATTGCAAGTTCCAAATCTATAAATTGATTATGTGCTAGAACCTTATCTGCTGCTCCTCTTTAATAAAAGCGTGTTTTCAAAATGCAAATTTCTATGTTATATCAAGTTTGATATTTCAGTATGCGAAACCCCTTCATCACACGTTGGCGGTACGTTCAACGTGTCGGATGACGGTATGACGGTGACGTTTTCGTGTGACGCTGGCTACACTTTGGTCGGCGGACAGACGGTGACGTGTGATCAAAATGGCGGCGGCTGGGCGTCGGCGCTGCCAAATTGCAGTAAGAATGCTTTACAAACCAAGCATGGTTTTGCTTTTGCTTAGCTTGGAAAGGCTTCTAACAAAAAATGACTGAATGGTTTGATCATGAAATAACGTCTTTGTATATGTTTTACTATAAAGCTACTTTTTACGTATTAAGCGTTGTTAAACATCAAATTATCATTAACAATAAAAATAGAATATCCCATTCGTGGTTATCAGAACGCAATTAATTAAACTCGTTTTTATCAGTTTTCTTAATCATTAGCATTTACTTCAGGTCATCTAACCGACTTACAATACAACCTCATAGACTGATACATTACCAACGCAAACTCTGACACAGGGAGTGTGGATGGAATGAGTGGCAGTTGGGGGACCTTTAAACACCCGCGAAAGTTAGAATTCTTAATGATTAAGCCTAGTACTAAATTATGGCTGTAAATGTAGTAAGTAAGAGGCAGGTGACCTGAAGTAACATTTTAATGACTAAGAATGGGCTTAGTGAGCGAAGCGGACGAGCCTTTCTCTTCATATCACACCCTTTAAAATGATACCAAAATAATATAGGGGCATCAGGCATCATAAGTTCACACATTTGTTGGTCGCATACCTTAATCAAATGCTTGTCAAAATTTCAATTGTAAAAAACAGCTAGGTGTGCAGACTTATTACAACCGGCATCAGGGAGCGTTACCTTGGTGACGGACGGACAGACCACAAGCGCTGACGTTAAATGTAAGGTCGGGTTTACTGTGCAGGGAGAGGCGTCACCCACATGTCTGTCTGATGGATCGTGGACCAGTACGGAGACGTCGTGTGGTAAACTGAATTACACGTGCACCACAGCAACTTTATAACAAGGAGCCTACTAGCCCCTCCACATTCATGAACTACATTCTGTTTTGCACACACGTCAATGATCTTTGGTTCCGATGTAAGGAAAATCTGCTTTACTTCTATGTTCTGTATTTTATCAATGACAAGCGAATAACGCGTTTCTGAACATGTATGCACGTGTGAAGCACTATCTTGCACTGCTTTTGCTGGTATTCTTTGTAGTGTCTTTCGTGTCAAATGTTTCAAGACACATTCTAGTTTTTTCGTTTTTTTTTTTTTTTTCATTTTCTTGGGGCAAAAAAGAAGAAAAAGTGTTGACCGCCATTTTGTTTATCAAAAGTCTTGCTGGAAGTTAGCATTTCGAGGGCTTGAGGCTAGACGGGCGTTACTCTATTTAACATCTGATGGAGTTACGGCCGTTTAGTGCTGATCCTTCCATGTTTTATAGGTAAAAATAATTATGTACGTTTTTCTCTGTAATCATTATTGTCTAATGTCCATCTTAATTACAGCCACCTGTGCCTCTCTTCCCATGGTCACACATAGCGGAACTAGCACTTCCACAAACGGCACACACACGATCGCCTCGTACACGTGTGACGTCGGTACAACGTTGGCAGGGACCGCAACCCTCGTCTGCCTCTCTGACGGCATGTGGTCGCCGAGTCCGCCAGAATGTGGTACAATTAAAACAAATTCCTAAATAAGTTGTAATACATTATATAGATTAAGTATTTGTAAACAGCATTTTCAAAGGTGGCTTTGTGGAAAAACTGCTGATTCGTATTGCCGTAATGTCAAAACGTCAGACTAACAAGTGTGACGCCCTTATTCCATTTATTACTGTAAAGCATACAAAAGTGACGTCCATTTTAATCTTGCACATATTCTCTTTCGAAAGATACATATTTCTTAATGAAATATTTTTTTCAATTGCTTGTGTATGATAGCTTTCTTCGGTGCAAATTGGTGTCACGCGTCATCTTCAATTATTGACAGATAATGTTCACTAACATGACGCACTGCTCAGTGAACGTTCAGTAAATATTGATAACACATACACCGTGAAACGCACACCTCTATTCTGATTTCCGTTCTAATACATAAATCATTTAATTTTAAACACTACAGACTTGGCCAGAAAAATGCATCAACTGTGTGTAAGGGCTCTCGAGTTGGTCTGACGTTTTGACGTTGCGTCAAACCGCTTTTACCGGCTATATACAATCATAATGCATAACACCCTCGTTTTCCTGTTCAGAATAACACCAATGTCTTTTCCTTGTTTAGTGGAATGTCCAGCACTTACAAACGAAAATGGTGATGTCACAGCCAGCACAGACGGTCTTACGACGACTGTGACGTTTACGTGCAGTGACGGATATGTGCTGAAAGACACCGGACTGACGTCAACAAACGTCACGTGTGGAACTTCCGGTGTGTGGTCGGAAATACCCGTTTGCGGTAAGTTATTCATAGAGCTGTGTGAGGGAGGGGTTGAGAGAATGGAGACAGGGAGGGGTGAGGGGAGGACGATGAGGGCTAGGCCACTGTTACAGCTATGCAAACACGTAAATTTGTATTCATATTCATACTTATTCATCATTTTATTTCGTTGTATAGTGTGTGTTGACCCCCACCCTCTGACTGATGGCTCAGTACAGACGGACGGACTGGTGGCCATGTACTCTTGTGACGTCGGGTACAGCCTTGAAGGGCAACGCCTCATTGAGTGTGGAAGCAGCGGCCAGGGATGGCTGGAATCACCGCCAACTTGTTGTAAGCCTGACACAAACTTAATCTGTCTATTTTAGAATGGAGAAATGTAAAGAATAATTATTTGCATGTTCAAGCTAAAATAATTATTCTAATATATTTTTCTAAGAGTGAGGTAGATAACTTGAGGTCTAAAGCAGTTTTGCACTGTCATAAAATATTTTTTATCATACATCTGTAACCAGTTTTATACATGTATCACGAAAACATGATTTCATTTTTATACGCCTATCTTACGATGGCCGTATTATGGGAACACCCATGGCGGGCGGGCGGCGGGCGGCGGGCGGGCGGGCGGCTCCACAATGTTGTCCGCTCTCTAACTTGAACATTTCTCATCCAATTTCCACCAAACTTCATGAAAGTGTTTGTTGGTGAAATATCTAGGACAAGTTCGATAACCAGCCAAATCGCTTTAGGCACTCCAGAGTTATGGCCCCCTGAATTTGTCAAAATTGGGCGGGCGGCGGGCGGGCGGGCGCCTCCACAATGTTGTCCGCTCTCTAACTTGAGCATTTCTCATCCAATTTCCACCAAACTTCATGAAAGTTTTTGTTGGTGAAATATCTAGGTCAAGTTCGATAACCAGCCAAATCGCTTTAGGCACTCCAGAGTTATGGCCCCCTGAATTTGTCAAAATTGTCCATTTTAGCTTTGTCCGCTCTCTAACTTGAGCATTTCTCATCCAATTTCCACCAAACTTCATGAAAGTGTTTGTTGGTGAAATATCTAGGTCAAGTTCGATAACCAGCCAAATCGCTTTAGGCATTCCAGAGTTATGGCCCCCTGAATTTATCAAAATTGGCCATTTTAGCTTTGTCTACTCTCAAACTTGAACAGTTTTTATCCGAATTTCACCAAACTTGCTACTATAAATGTTTGTTGGTATATATTCTTGGCAAAGTTCTATAACCAGCCAGGCTCTTCAGGATTATGGCCCTTGAATTGGTCAAAATTTGCCATTTTTGCTTTGTCCACTGTCTAATTTGAACAGTTATCATCTGATCTTCACCAAACTTGCTGAAAATATTTGTTGGTAAAATAAATCGGTCAAGTATGATAATCAGCCAAATGCCCCGAAGCACTTCAGGATTACTGCCCTTGCCATTTAAGCTTTGTCTACTCTCTAACTTGAACAATTCTCATCTGACCTTCACCAAACTTGCTGAAAATGTTTGTAGCTATAAAATCTTTACCAAGAATGTTTGCCGGTATAAATGCTTTGCCAAGTACACACTGATTGTCTCTTGGGTACGATTAAGGATGAATCATCTCTTGGAGACACATTGCAATTCGAAAATCAAAAACCAAAGGGCAAGCAATTACCGCCAATGAAAATTATAGACATTTTAGCACCTTTTGACTCGAAACCCTCGAATTAAAATAAAAAAATTCTACTGTTAATGCCATATTGTGCCAAATCATTTGCTTCTTGAAAAGCTTGCTTCTCAAAGGGCCAATGTGACAGTAAGTTGTCTTAGAATCCAAGAAATTATTGATGGGCGTATTTTGTGAGTGTCACTCTTGTTAAATTTGAAATTTATATTCACACATCATCAACTCCAACGTCTGATAAATCAATATTGCAGCTGAATGCCAAAGTCTGACTAGCCCTACAGACGGCAGTTTTACCTTCTCCTCAAACGGCACAGTTACGGTAGCGACGTTTACGTGTGATGTGGGAACGACGTTGAACGGAAACACGTCAACAACATGCTCGGGCGCTGGTGTCTGGACTGGAAGTGTACCGCAATGCGGTATGTACAATTGTAATTTATTTAATCTTGTCAGACCTAAAAGGGTTTATTATCATTGGCAATTTATTTTTACTGACTTTGAACGGACGCGTACAACGGACGTTACATGGCTGCACATTGCGGTTTCTTTCGCTCCTCCAGTCATATGCACGTGTCTACTGACTCCACCAATAGCGAGTTTGTGATAGCCTCTACTAAAGACGTGACCAGTGTCCAGCGGGTGGTATGTGGTCAAGTGCGGACATGTATAAATGTACATGCATCATATATTTTGGTATGTCATTGACTTGTACGAGTCTGCCACCCCCTGCTAACGTAGAGTTTGTGTTTTCCAGTAGGGGTGAAGCGACCAGTGTCCAGCTACAATAAACGGACTGCTACCAGGCGAGCGTATGGACGGTGGTCAAGTGCGGACAGTTATACATGCATCAACTATTTTTTTGTATTTCAGTGAAGTGTGCGAGTCTGCCAATCCCCGCTAACGGAGAGTATGTGATGTCCACTACGGGTGAAGTGACCAGTGTCCAGCTTCAGTGTTCGGACGGCTACCAGGCCAGCGGCTTTACATCAGTGGAGTGTGGGCCAGACGGGACGTGGCAGTTTGACCAGCTCAGCTCGTGTGGTGAGTGTCGGGCTCTATTTAAAAAAGTCTTAATCAATAATGCACCAGTCAATTGTAACCACGCCCCCTGCCTCCCCCCCCCCAGGTCCGGGGGTATACCGTGTATAGCCGGGGAAATGGGCCGTGTTTTTACCTTTCAGGTGGCCCCGCATAGCCGGGTGAATGCGGTGGTTTTGTCTTCGCTTTAAATATAGCGGGGATTTGGCCTACCTAGGGTCCCTGGGGTGCAGGGGCATTTGGCGGGGATTTAACCAACTGTTCGTCCCCGCATGTCGGGGATTTTACCCGGGGTTGGCTGGACCGAAAGTCAAAGTCCCCGTTATTCTCCAGACCTGGGGGGCCGTGGTTACAATTGACTAGTGCATAATCTCCTTCAATTCTGGAATACTTCAAGTGAACACAAACATTATCTTAAAATGATTTAACGTGTTTAGATTGTGACTCATTTTGACACATTTAATGCCAAAGTTTTTTAATTTTCTTTAAATTACAATATATTTTTTACAAAAAGTCGAACCCCTTGGGCTCGAACTCCCAGGGACCGGTGTAAATGCCTCGAGCCTTGGAAAATTCTAGCCAAGTGGGATTCTTTTCTTTCAATTTAAGGAAATCGGTCCTTTACATCTTGTTTGAGCCAAAGAGGAATTCGAGCCAAGCGAGTTCGAGCCAACGGGGTTGACTGTAATCGGTAGCTGCGTTTTATTGCAGCGGAGATTGGAACTCTTTCTCTCAACCGTCCATGTCATCTTAAAAATACACTATTACTCCCAAAATAAGATGTACGACAATTAATACAATTGTTTTAATTTACCCGAAAGGATTAATAGGTATCGGAAAAATTAGTTCTTTTAAAGGATACTGTGTTTAATTTGAAAGAAAGCTCCAACAACACGGTAGTTCTACCTTATGAGACGATAGCTGATCACTGTAAATCTTTTAACACTCACCTATTTGAGGTAATATGTTCATGCAGTTTTTTTAGGCAAGTTATGTGTGTTGACCAAATTGAAACGTGTAAAAACATCGAAAGTATACATTCTGAGTTAACATACGACGTCTGGCAAAATGAGAATAGATCTAGCACAAATTGTATCGAAAATAATGTTGCGTTATACGGTCACGTCAACTCGCTAGGAACCGATATTAAATCTGATAAAATTATTACCGATTCCGATAACAACGTAAGCACCATAATAAGCCAAAAATGCTGTCAACTAAATTGCACGAGTGTGTTGGGGGGTAGTCATAATTCGCAGTGTATTAATACAAATATGGAAACAAATGGAAACACATATACTCCAGCAGCCTCTTCTCAAGGTGACACTGTGTTCATGTTTGATAAGAAGGGTGTTCGGTGTGCACACTTAAACGTATGTCATTTGCCAAATATATTAGGTTTATGTGAAACTTTTTTACACGCAGATATCAATGACAATATGCTGCAAGTTAAGAATTACACGTTTGAAAGGAAAGACCGAGAACATAAAAAGGGAGGGGGTATTCTTGTTTACGTGAACAATAATATACAGTACCGTAGACGTCTAGATCTCGAGGTAAATGACATTGAATCGATTTGGCTTGAAATTAATGGTCTATATTGCAAATCGTTCTTAATCAATTTCATTTATCGACCTCCGAACTCCCAACAAAAATGGATTGACTTATATGATAAGCAGTTAGAAATAGCTGATAGTTCTAATATTGGGTTTCATTTAATTGGAGATTTTAATATCAATTATTCGCCGGAAAGTGGCAAATATAACAACACTAAATGGGCAGATCTTACCACGAAGTATGGCTTGGAACAATTAATCAAATCACCAACAAGAATTTCAAAAAATAACTCTACTATAATAGATCATTTATATACGAATATGAGTAATCATGTAACTGAATGGTGTGTGTCTCACTTATCACTAAGTGACCACTTTCCCGTTTGTTTCACACATTCTATTACAGACAAATTACCAAAATTGGCCCCTAATAGCCATACAGTTATACAATATAGATCTTTTAAGAAATTTGAAAAAGAAGCTTTTCAGGCAGAATTGATGTTTTCAGGACTGGATGAAATAGACTCATTGTCAAATTCCAATGATGCACTGAAACGATTTTATGAAATTCTAAATGGCATTTTATCTAAACATGCCCCAGTCAAAGATAAACGTGTGAAACGCGAGAATCAGCCTGATTGGTTTACTGAGGAAATTATATCTATAATAAATCACAGGGATAAATGCCGAAAAACTGGCAACATAGACCAGTATAAAATACTTAGAAATAAAGTAACTTCTATGATAAAGAAAAGTAAAAAGAATTTTTTCAACAATGCAATAAAAGACAATAAAAATCCGACATATTTATGGAAAAATCTAAAAGATATTTCACATTTGAATCAATCAACTGTGACAGCATTACCTCATAAAATGACATTTAATGAATTTCCGGTTGAAGATCCGTCAAATATTGTAAACGAATTAAACAGTCATTTTGTAAGCATTTCAAACATTATAAATAAAACAAAGTTTTTGAATACAAATTTTAGAAACTTAAAACATATTCTAGATACAAAACTAGGTACAAATAGGTTTGAGATTAAACATATTACCCCTTATGAAGTCCATACTATTATTGATAAATTAAATGTTGGAAAGGCCACAGGCATAGATGGAGTAGGCCCCAAAATTTTGAAGCAATGTGGTGATACTATTACACCTTGTATAGCATCAATTATCAACAGTAGTATAGCGCATGGAGTTTTCCCTGATAAACTGAAAGAAGCACGAGTAATACCAATTTTCAAGTCGGGCAACAAAGAGGACCCCAATAATTACCGCCCCATTTCAATACTCCCAACTATATCAAAAATCTTTGAAAGGCATATAGCGACACAGGTACAGTTGTACTTTGAGAAAACCGATGTCATACACAAAACACAATCTGGATTTAGAAAACACCATTCATGTAACACTGCTCTAATAAGACTTATAGATACTTGGCTTAAAGATGTTGACAGTGGTAAACTAGTTGGTGCGATATTTTTGGATTTGAGAAAAGCTTTCGATTTAGTTGATCATGAAATTCTTCTTTATAAATTGAAACTGTATCATTTTTCTGAAATAGCATTGAATTTGTTTAAATCATATCTTGAAAATAGAAACCAAATTGTAAAGATTGGCAAAATTAAATCGCAAAAACTCACTGTTACATCTGGGGTACCCCAGGGTTCCATACTGGGACCCTTGCTTTTTATTTTATACATAAATGATATTGCAGTTATGCATCCAACATTAAATATAGATCTATATGCAGATGACTCAACACTTTATGAATCTGGATATCAGTTGACGGATATTCAAAATAAATTACAACATCATTTAAATTATGTTAATAAGTGGTGTCAACTAAATAATATGTCATTGCATCCTTCCAAGACTAAATGCATGTTAATAGGGTCTGCAAATAAATTAAAAAACACTGGGAATCTTGAACTTTGTATTAATGATGTTCAAATAGTTAATGTTGTTGTGCAAAAGTTATTAGGGTTGTATATAGATAATACACTAAACTGGCATGTGCAAATCGATTATGTTTGTAAAAATCTGAATAAGAAAATATAATATATTTCCTCACACCTGATACAAAACGAATGTTTTACAATGCATATATTCTGCCAAATTTTGATTACGGCTGCTTGGTCTGGGGCAAGGGAACCAATTCATATGTGAATAAAATAAATAACTTACAAAAACGAATTGCAAAAATCATACTTGGTAAATCTAAACGAGATTCATCAACAAATCTATTTAAAGAACTAAAATGGCTAAACTTCTCGGATAGATGTAAATACCACGCAGCAGTATTAGTTTACAAGACGTTGAATAGCATGGCTCCATCATATATGTCAGAATTAGTAACAGTTTCAGACAATAATGTATATATGCTAAGATCAATGGCACACAAAGATATTGTTTTACAAACTAGACCTCGTACTAATTATATGAAAGCATCGTTTACATATTACAGCAGAATTGTTTGGAATAATATACCTTTGGAAATACGAGAATCAAAAAACTTTAATACGTATAAAATAAAGGTCAAACAGTACCTCATAGGAAACTTGTGATTATACAAATTGTGATGTTTTATTCATAATTATATTTAACTGAGAGTATCTGTCTAATATTGTTTCAACATCATCATCATGTCATCATATGCATCATTATCGTCAGCATCAACAGCATACTTATAATCATCATCATCATCGTCATCGTTGTTAGCATCGTCTTCATGTTTGTCTTATGATTATTTGCCATATTTTCATTCTGTTTCAGAGGGCCATATCGAAAATAAGATTCTGTAGTTTTGTACATGATCTTAATATGTCACCTTCTTAAAATAAAGATATTATTATTATTATTATTATTATTATTATTATTATTATTATTATTATTATTATTATCATATAATGTTTGTGCGTTTTCAGCTATTTAATACACGGTTTCAATCTTATCAGTAATTAATATTTAAAAAATTCCATTAATGTATTATTTAGTAAGAAGTTAAAGGTTTATCACCCACAATGTACGTTTGTTATACATGTGTTTGCACTGTTTTTCAATAGGAGTGTCATCTTAAGCTTTATTGGTGCAGTCCTGTTGGATCAGTCGGTAGCTTACTTAGAAGTTTCTGGTCTTCAACCACATTAGCTTAATACACTTTCTCATTCAACACAGAGTCAGTCGGTGGATCCGATGGCGAAGGTGGTGGCAGCTCCCTCCTGGCTCCCCTGATCGCCGTCAGCGTCATCTCAATCATCATTATTGCTGTCCTGACGGGGCTACTGGCATACTTCTACCGCAAGAACAGTACTCAACAGAGGAACGCGCAGTACTCTTTTAATAAATGTATGTATGTCATGATGTAGTTTGCACATAATGGTAAATTTGAAACAATTAATTAATAAACTTTTAAATTATTCCGTTAAAAGTAACTCTGTTAAAACTTAAACTCATGCTTAACAGCAACATGTATTGGTACACAAATAAAGAAGAAACTGGTTTGTTTTCCATCTATTCAAATATAAAAAAAATGAATACCTAGAGTTGCTTGAGGTTACTTCACAGCTGTTCGAATAAAGCAAAAGTTTTACAACTGTCATAAATTTGCTTAAAGACATTTTTTTTTACAAAAATCCTTTCATTTTTCAGTTTCCGACCCGTCCTATTACCGTATGGACAAGGTCGAAGATTTCCCCATTCCGCTAGAGCGGGCGACGACTTCCATGGCACCTGTCAATCATCAACACCACGTGATGGAAAAGCGTGTGATCATGGCCACCTCGCCCGCCCCCTCAGCGGTGGTTAAGAAACCTGTCAAGCCGAAATCTCGCGAACCCCAGTCTTCAACTAGCACTGATATTGAGACGCATAGATCCGGGGAAAGTGTTATAAGTTTTAAAAGAAGTAAAACGTCTTTAACCCAGAAGAGTTTAGCGAGTATCAGCGCAATAGAAATTGGTTCGCAACCCACTACCCCTTCTCCGAGAGCATTACTTACACCTCCGTCCAACCCCAACAGGTTATCGCCTCTAATCAATCACAAAGCGATGTTCGGGAAGCTACCTACGACCTCTCCTAAAGCGGGAAGATCCGGCGTACCTAGACTCGATCTTGATGGGCGTGGCTCCCCAAGGCCGACCACGCCCGTGAGATGTAATACGCCCATTAGCCACGCCCTTCGGATCTCGGACATAGAAAATAAGGCGGAGGCGTCAGTGTCCGCCGTGGGAAATTAAGAACGAATATTCCGTGAATGCATCCGACAACTTAAAACATTAATTTGATATTCCTTAATGAAAAGTGACAACTCAAGTTTCAGCATAGTTAATGCCAATATGCTTTAATAACACCAAGATAAAAAAAAATGAGCGTGTCGCCATCATCACAGTTTCCTTTTGTGTTGTTATGCACCAGTCAGTTGTAACCACGCCCCCCCCCCCCTCAAGGTTCAAGGGTATACCGGGGATAGCCGGGAAATTGGGTCGTGTTTTTACCTTCCATGTGGCCCCGCATTGCCGGGTGAATGCGGTAGTTTTGTCTTCGCGCCAAATATAGCGGGTAATTGGTCTTACCTAGAGTCCCTGGACCGAAAATCAAAGTCCCGGCTATTCCCGGACGTGGGGGAGCCGTGGTTACAATTGACTGATGCATTAGCTCACAGGATGACGTCATGTTCGAGTGTGTTTTTAAGATCGTCCGCCCAATGTTCGGCGTTTCAATAAATGCTTTTACTCATAGATTTTATGTTTGCATTTTTAGCGCACGTGACGCGTAGGCTTTCCCCATCGCCCACCGTCCAGCGTTCGTCCATCGCCCGTCCGTCAGTCTTCCGTCAACAATTGCTTCAAACAATTTCATCTCCTAAATCACTTGTCCTATTTGGATGAAACTCCATTGGGATGTTCCTTAGATGGAGCCTTTCAAAATTGTTCAAAGAACTGAATTCCATTTTACAATTTCTTTAAACAAACGATGAGGCGTTGAGCTTAGATATTTGGTTTGTTACGTTTTCATAATGTTTTATCATTCAAAACAGTTATTGGTCACATTTTCAACGATTTATGATGCTATAAAACGTGAACAAGTCCGTTTAAACCGCTTCTTTTCTTCGAACTTAGGTAAGCAATTGACCGATTTTAATAATACTACACCTGTATGTTTTGTTTTTGTTTTTTTAGCTATCTGGGTTTTGGCTGCATACTGCCTACTGCGCAATACGGATTTTGGCTGCATAATGGCTTTTTGCTGTAAAATGACTATTGGCTGTATTATAGTTATAAGCTGTAGTATGCCTATTTGCTGCATTATGGCTTTTGGCTGTATAATGGCTATTGGCTTTATTATAGTTATTAGCTGTAGTATGCCTATTTGCTGCATTATGGCTTTTGGCTGTATAATGGCTATTGGCTTTATTATAGTTATTAGCTGTAGTATGCCTATTTGCTGCATTATGGCTTTTGGCTGTATAATGGCTATTGGCTTTATTATAGTTATTAGCTGTAGTATGCCTATTTGCTGCATTATGGCTTTTGGCTGTATAATGGCTATTGGCTTTATTATAGTTATTAGCTGTAGTATGCCTATTTGCTGCATTATGGTTGTTGGCTGCATTATGGCTATTGGCTCTTTAATGGCTTTTGGCCCCACAATGATTAGTGGCTATTTTATGGCCATTTGCTGCATTATGACTTGAACCCGCTGAGACGGGATTTTTATATGCCATTGATAATCTATCAAAATTACCCGATTTTTCATTTAAATAAATTATATACAAGTGTTCAATATAATAAAATATATATATACACATGTATGTATATTTATTTATTTTTTGTTTGGATGGTTTGTCGCTTTGATGTTTTTACTGGAACACATTTTGCTAAGGTCATACCAAATTGTTTTAAGAGTTAGGTTCGATTTTAAATACCTACTACCCGGTCTAAAACGCACCAGCAATGAAGTGCCTTGAAAAACACACACACCGTCTTTGAATTTCTTAGATAAATGGTTGGTTACAACAGGCGGTATACTTTAAGCGATCTTAAAGTGATCCGAAATTAGCAGGGATATATTACCGTCGATCCCCGTTACCTCGACCTATCAATGACCGGCGAAATATTTCGAGCCTCGAATTATTCGAGGCAAGCGGAAATGTTTATCTTCATTTACAAGAAATTAACAGCAAGCCTTCTTCTGACAATGATGGCTTGAAACTTTCCGCATCTATTTCCTCTAACCGAATGGAACAACGATGAGAAAATGGCGCCTGCATACGTGTTAGTTTTTGCCTTAAAAGCCGTAAGAATTGACGATTAAAACAACCTTGAGACACTGGACAACATAAAGAAAATTAAAAGAGGGAAATAGAAGTCATTAGGAAAATTGACAGCGTTGAATGGCGCCTTAAACGACGGCGACGATAAATGGGCGGCCGCCAGAAATATGATTCCCCGAAAGCACGCGGGGACATCCGGTCAAACTGTTTCTACATTACCCGAATCGCGTCCTGTGTCGACAGGGGCTACCGGAAAGAAACGCACCCTTAAAGAAATCATACCATTCGACGGGAATGTTCCGTTAAGAGCAAAGTGAGCGACGCCCGAGTCTTACAAGTCGCGTGACATGCTAGTTGAATTAAATTCTCCATGTTGTGAAACACTGTTACAATATTCGTCTGTACTTCCTAGTCTCAATTCCGAAATAACGATTGTACATGTTGTATTTTCATCAGAGAAGGTTCACTCTGAATGTTGTACATATCATCAGCCATATGACGAAAAAAAAAAATCAACACAGCGATCCGGTTCACTGATCAACTCTATGTACAGTTAAAGGGACTGTACTCCTGGCGTTGAGTACATTCAAATGTCTGTAGTGTTAGTAGGTGGACCGGGGTACTCTGTTGAGATTTGTTTGGGATACACTCGGAAACATTTTGCTACTGAGCTTGTTTCTGTAGTTTTTCACTTAAGTATTGAACAAATTTCTTCAACTAGACGCATGTTTAGGTAAGAATTCTGGTTGCTATTGATCGATTGGAGGGTAATCTGCATAATTTTGTTGCAACTTTTCGCTTCAAGGGTACTTTCCTTGGCAATTTCTTCGTACTCAAAACTTTTCGATCAAATCGAATTTGTTGGACTTGATGCTATTTAGACATTTCGAGATTTTTTTACATTTTTTTAAACTACAGTAATGCATAGTTATTTTATGCAAGATCGTTGCTAGGAGTGACCCCTTCGATAAATAATTTTAGGTAAAATGTCATTAAATGTTTTTCAGGTCAAATGGCACCAAATCAGAGTTCATTCCTACCAAATGACTGTAAAATCATATGGTACATTTGTATATACAGCAGCTGACGATTTGTTGCAGACGAATTTTGTTAACATGGAAGAGCATTTCTGGTTTTCAAACAGGTTGACATTCGGAACTCCTCGGCCATTTTTATCGAAAACAACCTCGGATGTATTTGGACGGTTTACATACTCAAAAAGTGGTACGTTTAAGTCCGCTGCAAGTAGATCGCGTAGTAATTTTATTTTGCAGTTAAACTTTATGACTAAACTCTTGGCAATCTTAATCATTTTTGCACAAATACACTTCACTGGCAATCAATTTAAACTTATATGAATAAATACAACTCTTAAACACTACATTTAAATAATTATATAATCCAAAAATTTCCGAACTACTTCAACTGATATACCGGCATACATCCGAGGTTGTTTTCGATAAAAATGGCCGATGAGCTCCGAATGACAGGTTGAAGAAAAATGATCCATAGACATGATTAGCACAAAAGAAAATAACAAAAAGAAAGATAACTATTAAAATCTACCACGAACAAGTAAGCAGTCAGCTCCCTTTGCAAGGAACCATTTTGAAGACTCACTCTATATGGCCAGCTAATGTAAATTTACTTAATTTAATTTCGACAGTTTGCATTAATTATACAATGATTTATAATAATATATTTGAGACTGGTGAAATACTCGTCAACAACTCATATTGGTCAGTTTATAGAACATAAATGTCATGATAGCCTTTGGTTCATAGATTATCGTCTTTAAATATTAAAAAAAATTTAAAGGCACACGATATTACGATGAACATAAACTCATTGGGGTCGATCATCGGCTCAGAAACATGACTTTTAAAGTTTTTATTTCAGTATGGAATACAATCCTCCGTATATATTTAAAAGGGACCACCAATGGAACATTCATGTGAAGTTTTATTAAGATTGGCCAAGTGTGAAGACTTAGTGCTAAGAAAGAAAGCCGTTTAAGGAAGGTGTGAAATTTTATGTATTCTCGCACTCGGGCAAAGCCCATTCGGCGAGGGCTCCGATAAGATTGTAAGTCATATAAGGCTTTTGGAGCAAAGTGCACAGACAAAATGTTACCCTGGTAAGAGCTACCCTGGTTCTTTAACATGCACCAGAGTATAGCACTTTCACACCTATTTATCGTACCTCCTGGAAGACGATTAGTTTTTTTTTCAGTGGTGCAGCGGGGTATCGAACCTGCGACCCCTTGAATGACAGCCTAGTATGTTACAAGTAGACCACGGATCCGCCACTTAGCCGTTTAAAGAGACTCGTTCAAGTTTTATAGAATGCGAAATCGAAAAAAAAACACTATTAAATATTTTTGTAAAATGTGAAAAATCTGCTTGTTTCAATGATAGAACATCATCAGAATTTCAATTTAGAGCTCAATAATGGGTAAATATTTCAAAAAGTGACAGAACATGCTTCATTTTGACGGAAAGCTTTAGGAACGCAATTAAAGCTGCACTCTCTCAGATTGAACGTTTTGACAACTTTTTATTTTTTGGTCTTGGAAAGAGCCAATTTTTGCGAACATCAATGGAAACCAGTTATATAAAACTGCTGACAAAATTAGATCGAAGATTTTTATATTTAAGTTCAAAAATTGATGTTTTATGCATTCTTCTTAAACCGTTTTTAACGGCCAAAAAAACCATTAATTTTAGAATGGAAATATGAAAATTTGCGATCTGATTTTTTGTCAGCAATCTTTTATCATTTGTTTGCAGATATTTACGCAAAACTTTGCTCTTTCCAAGGCAAAAAAATAAAAAGTAGTACAAATGGTATATCTTTGAGAGTGCAGCTCTAAAGAAAACACTAAATTCTATTCGAATGAGTTAATATCAGTTTGTGTTTAATCAAACGATAATAAAAATGACTTCAACAAAGTTTAGAAAAGTCGTTGCAAACATAATTGCTAGATCGCTCTTAGGAGTGACCCCTTTGATAAATCAGAAAGAAATATTTTGAGGTAAAATGTCATTAAATGTATTTCATGTTAGATAATATATTCATAATAATAATAAAAATGACTTTAACAAAATAAAAAAAAGTCGTTTCAAACATAAATTCGTTTCAATTTCCAACGGCGGACACTGAAGACTCCACATTATCCTCCGTCACTCGTAGAACGTGGATAATGGGCGTGTTGCATCGAACGGGCCTGGTTGGCCTCAGGGTGCCGCGCCCACATAGTTCGAGTCTAGGCACTCCTGATTGTTCGACTGTTGGAGAGGGCGTGGACAGACCACGCCTTCTTCCGTCACCTGCTGTTGATTGAAAGATGCCATGGAAGTCGTCATTTCGTCGACGGGGTTTGGAACTGAAAAAAAATATGACTGTCACAGGATTTTTGAAATATATGCAAAACGCCAGCAGTTTCAATAAAGGATTTAGATGGCATTGTGTCTGTTTTAACTAATTGGTATTCCAGCACAAGTGTTGAATTACTGTCCGCCATGTTTGTTTTCAAAGTGACCTAGTTTTCGGATGAAACGAACCGACGGAGGGTTTTCGATAGTTTCAAAAACTAGTTTCGGTTTTCGTAAAACAAAGGATACATCTGGTTTTCATTTCATTTGAAACTGCCACAGCAAATACACAGTTCGTGAAACAGATATAAACCCATACAAGTTTATTACCAACAAAAACGTTATAAGTGATCAAGAACTGTTGTCTGTGTTCATGTGACACTATTATATTTGGTGAGATTGAGCCGAACCTTCTCGTTGGTGCGTCGCATTCCGAACACCTCGGCCATTTTTATGGAAAACATGTTACCCCAGTGCAAAAGAATAACAGTGTAAAACTAGACTGGTACCCTCATTCTCTTTTTTCGAAAATATTTTTACCAAAAAGTAACGTAGGGGTACCAGTCTATGTAAAACTCCCAAACGCAGAACTGCAGACGGGTAACCTTGTACATAATTCTTCGGTGAGAAAACATCAGTTTTTATCAACACAAACATCACACACTGCATTGTTTATTCTAATCTTAATATAAGTAATAAAAGAAAAGTTGTTTTATGTTACAAAGTATTTCAAAATGGTTGTTTTTATGACAAAATCTTAAATTTGATAAATATTTTTCGCTCTATTACTTAAGTTAAATACTAAACCCATATTTAATAAAAGGAATAATTATAGTTTTGTTCCGTTTAAAGTGACACTCTTATTCAAAATCAATACATACACATGTAAAACAAACATAAATTTTAAGTGGCACACCCTCAACTACTTACTAAATAATGCATTTATAGAAAAAATACTAACTATAAACAATATAATAACCGTGTCATTAAAAAGTGAAAATCGCAAAAATATTAAATGATTGGTGAATGCTTAAAGATTTAATGAGATATGCTATGGTTTTATAAGGTAGCAATACCGTGTTTGCTGCGCATTTCTTTTAAATTAAACTCGACATCCTTCATAAGAACCATTGTTTTCGACATGTGTTCATCCTTTTTGGTATATTAAAACAATTGTATTAAACGTGTTAGATCTTATTCGGGAGAAATAGTGCATCTTTAATTAAAAATAAAAGATGCCAACGGAACAGTGCACCCCTTCAACACTCGGCTAGCCTCGGTCGACAGTGTTGCCTCGGGTTGTCAAGATGAACGGTTTCCCCAAGGGGGCAATATTTATGTACTATGTGTTTTACATACTTTATGTTTTAACCTTTTAGGTTATTTACATGAATTTACTTAAAAGTGAAATCGGATAAAAAAAATTCGAATTTACCATAATGTACAAATAACATACATGTTTTAAGCGAGTACTGCTCGTTACTCTGTTTAATAGTGTTCTTGCAGTAGAAGTATGCCAGTAGCACCGACAGGACAGCAATAATGATGATTGAGATGACGCTGACGGCGATCAGGGCAGCCAGGAGGGAACTTCCACCACCTTCGCCTTCGGATCCACTGTCTGACTCTGTAGTGAATGAAAACAATGAAAAACTAATGCGGTTGAATACAAGGAACTTCTAAGTAAGCTCTAGACAGATCCAACAGGACAAAAACAATGATGCTTCAGATGAAGGTGCCGGTTGCGAGAAAGAGCTCGTTGGGTGACGTTGACGGTTAGGAGACAGGGTTCTAATTTCCGAAGAAACACTGAAAAATAGGTGATGCATGTGTACGTGTCCGCTCTTGACCACCGTCCACCCGCTTGCCTTGCAGCCGTCGGTTAGGACACAACAAGTTGGCGGTGTCTGCAGCCATCCCTGACCGCTGTTTCCACACTCTATGAGGCGCGACCCTTCAAGGCTATACCCGACGTCACACGAGTACACGGCCACTAGTCCGTCCGTCTGAACTGAGCCATCAGTCAGCGGGTCGGGGTCTACACACACTAAACAACGAAATAAAATGATGAACCAGCATGAATTTGTAAGAAATCGACTTGTTTGCACAGCTGTACGTGTCTTCAAAACTACAACAAGAGTATACATTTTATCAGGGAAAGAAGTGTTATGAGGCCCTCATCCTCCCTCCCCTCCTCCATCTCTATCAACCCCTCCCGCACACAGTTTAATGAATTAATTACCACACACGGGTATGTCCGACCATGCACCAGACGTTCCACATGTGACGTTTGTTGACGTCAGTCCACTGTTCCTCAGCACGTAACCGTCACTGCATGTAAACGTCACCGTCGTCGTTAAGGCCGTCTGAAATGGCTGTGACGTCACCGTTTTCGTTTGTAAGTTCAGGACATGCCACTAAACAAGCAAATAATGTTTAAAATGTTGAAAATGATTAAGAATTTTTAATACTTCACAAAACTAGAAGATTTCTGTTGGCGTCATTAACGCCATTTTGGCGTTACTCGTGTAAGCTTGACGTTTTGACATCACGACTATACGTTTAAGCAGTTATGGTTTTTAAAAAATGCTGTTTATAACTGCATTACCAACTATAATGTGCTACAATTTATTTAGGTATTAGTTTGCTGTACCACATTCTGGCGGTCTCGGCGACCACGTGCCGTCAGAGAGGCAGACGAGAGTTGCGGTCCCTGCCAACGTGGTACCGACGTCACACGTGTACGTGTGACTCGTGTGTGTGCCGTCTGAGGAAGTGCTAGTTCTGCCATATGTGACCATGGGCAGGGAGTCACAAGTGGCTGTTATTAAGATGGGCATGGAACAATAGTGGTTACAAAGGAAATCAAAACAGCTGTGTGAAGTTAGCTAAACATACGGCATTGGACATTCCAAATCGAATGTTGTGGTGGCACTACATTGGACATTGGACATTCCAAATCGAATGTTGTGCTGTCACGACATTGGACATTGGACATTCAAAATCGAATGTTGTGCTGGCACGACATTGTACATTAGACATTCAAAAATGAAAGTCGTGCTGGCACGACATTGGACATTGGGATTTCAAATATGAATGTCATGCTAGCACGTCATTGGACATTGGACATTCAAAATCGAATGTTGTGCTGGCACGACATTGGACATTCAAAAATGAATGTCGTGCCAGCACGACATTGGACATTGGACATTCAAAATCGAATGTTGTGCTGGCACGACATTGGACATTGGACATTCAAAATCGAATGTTGTGCTGGCACGACATTGGACATTGGACATTCAAAATCGAATGTTGTGCTGGCCCGAAATTGGACATTGGACATTCAAAAATGAATGTCGTGCCGGCACGACATTGGACATTGGACATTCAAAATCGATTGTTGTGCTGGCACGACATTGGACATTGGACATTCAAAAGTGAAATAATTTTATAAGTTAATACAAAAATATATGATGACGTTATTTCATGATGGTGATGTCCGGATATATCCAACAATTAAAAATATAAGTCACAATATATGGTAGGCAATAAGAACGACATTCTCGGTTTGTTAAGAATTCTTACTGCAATTTGGCAGCGTTGATGCCCAGCCGCCGCCATTTTGATCACACGTCACTGTCTGTGCGCCGACTAATGTGTAGCCAGCGTTACAAGAAAACGCCACCGTCATACCGTCAACTGACACGTTGAATGTCCCGCCAAAGTGTGGTGAAGGGGTTTCGCATACTGAAATATCAAACTTGTTATAACAAGGAAGTATGTTTTTAGAAAAACACGCTTATTCTATAGAAGAGCAGAAAATGGGTTCAAGCACAAGACTTGCATTTAAAAAAGGTTGAAATATGCCGTCGTGTATATCTCAATTCAAAGGACCAAATTCTTTTTAGAATTCTTTTCAACCAACTGTATTTTGAATCAGATTTACCAATCACTTAAAACGATCTTGGATAAAAGTCATCAGCTGGTATTTAACGACAATTGTCCAACAAAAGTAGGTAATGAACTTAATAAATTGATACAAAAAAAATCGTAGTACTGTAAAGTAAAAAAATAATCAATGTAGCTGATTCACTTTCTTCGATATTACTGAAACATCGACAAAACAGCCCATGGCTGAACTTGAACAACGTTTACCACAATCGGAAGGCTCCGCGTCCCATGTACCATCCGGTCCACAAGTCAGGATGGAGGCGCCCTTGACCTTGTACCCGTCAGGACAGTTGTACGTGGCTACTGACTGAGAGCCGTTGGTACTGAGAGTCACCTTACCAGTAGATACCGATATGTCCGTCAGCGTGCCACATAATACTGGAAATAGGCACCATAAATAGACCACACATTTTCATCGAAGAAATTATAAAAATAATATTTACCGCTCAATTCCCATTCCTTAAAGATGCACTATTTCTCCCAAATAAGATGTTAGACAATTAATACACTTGTTTTAACTTACCGAAAAAGATGAATAAATATCGAAAACAATGTTTCTTGTGAAGAAAACCGTGTTTAATTTGAAAGAAAGGTTGCAGCAAACACGGTATTTCTACCATATGAGACGATAGTTGATTTCTGTAAATATTTGAGCACTCACCAGTAATTTAATATCTGTGCGTTTTCAGCTATTAAATATATGGTTACAATCGTGTTATTCATAATTAATATTTCCATAAATTATTTATTTAATAAGAAGTTTAAGATTTATCATTCAAAATTTATATTTGTTACCAGCCCAACTGCGTTCATACACAGTTAATAACTGAATTCAGTATATGATAGGATGTATCGTTTTTCACGAAACGTGTCCATTACGCAAATACAAGTAATGGATTGGATGTGAAAGAAACATCTATGTAATCAGTTTATTTTGATGTGGCAATTTGGTATTGAAACAGGTAAGAGATGATCGTAAAAGATGGTGGTATCAGGTATCAGTAAATTTCGCAATAGCTTACCACAAGCAGGCGTTGTTCCGGAAGTGGTCCATGTTCCGTCCTCCTGACAGACTGGAGTATAACCCCCGGACAACGAGAATCCGACACCGCATAAGAACTGGGCGCTTGTTTGGGTGCCGTCCGTCGACAGCTCTACGCTTCCGGACGAGACCGCGGGTGCGCTTTCGCACTTGGCTGCAAGGAACAGAAAAAATCGACCTTTATTTTGGAACGTAAAAGAAATAGTTCCGAAAACAGGCTTACAACCACGAAACAATTAGTGACGTCAGCCTACATGATATAAATAAGGTATTGCACAGTGCAACAATTAGGCTTCATACTACTTTCGGTTCACTTACTGCAGTTTGGATAAACAAACTCCCACCCAGCTCCATCCGCGTCACATGCGATCTCTGACGTCCCAACCATAGTGTAGCCGGCGTCACATAAAAACTTTACCGTCAAGCCTTCCACAATTGTGGGTGGTTCACAAACTGTTGGAAAAAATCATTTCAGAGTCAAAGAAATTGAAATAAATTGTAAATCTTAGTATATAGTTGTCAGTATTTAACTGTCGTCATAATGTATTCAATCATTATTATTGAAACATGTCTGGATCATATCTGTTTATTAAGTTTAATTTTGTATACCGTGTTTACAAAGTGTATAAGGAGAGTCACATCAAGAGTACACACCACAATCCGACGGCTCTGTGTTCCATACACCGTCCGCTCCACACGTCAGGTTTGTGTCCCCTCTCAAAACGTAGCCATCAGGACACTGGTACGTCGCCGTTGTCACTTCGCCGTCAGAGGTAACAGTCACATTACCCGTGCTTACTGAGAGGGCTGGCAGCGCGGGGCAGCTCACTGCAATTAATGTTTATCCTTGTCAAGTAGAAAAGGCAATGTTGTAAACAGGACCAAATTTAAAAGAAAATATACAAGCGGAGGAATTTTTGAAAATCCGAAGAGAGAAAACCCTTTCCCATCCACCGTCAGCACACATTATCAGAAAAAATAGGCAGCACTTGAATGCCTTGCCTTGTCACAAATCTGGCCAGACTTTTTCCCAACTTGTACCAAGTGGACCGTTTCATCAATAATCATATGAGCAATTCTGGAACTAATAAGGATTTATAACAGTGCAGTACTTCTGTCGTTAATCTCTCCTGTGGGAAATCGTTCCAAGTATTCTTGGTGAAATGAGCCCCTGTTATGGCTACCTGGGGACTTGGTGGGACAGACATGCACACGCGTTATCAAATGCTTTCATGTTTTCAAGAATACAAACACAATGTAAAGTACCCATTGATGCTTTTTCCATTGACATGTCATTGCTTGCCTGATAATATTAAAGTCATGACGTTTTTTAAGAATTGTTTTTTTTTTTCATTTTCATACCACACTCGGGTTCTTCGAACTCCCAGGCGCCACTTGTATCACAGCTGAATGTGGTCAATCCGGACAAAGTTGACCCCGCGTCACAGGAGAAAGTGGCCACCGTGGTCTGACCATCGCTGGTGTATGATATTGACCCGGACGTTAGGTTGGTAAGAGGTGTGCATTGAACTGAAATAGGTAACAATTGTATTGGTATTCTGGCCTTGAACACTATTCTTTTATGTAATGCACGTGATATGTATTATGGACATTGTTAATAGTAATCACAAGGAACCATTTTTCGGTTATCATAATTCAAATTAAGTATGTAGTTTGACTTTTTGACATAAGCTTCTTAAGTCAGTTAAGCTTAAGAAGTTTCGAGAAATTGGGGCCAGGTTTTAACATCTGAGATTTTGACCTTGTAATTTGACAATTGCTGCACTCCGGGTCCATTGTCGTAAAAACAGAGCTACACAAAATCAGTTTACACAAAGTTAAGTTTATTGACCATTTTTTTCTTGGCTGTGACTGCCTTTACTAAAACCTATGTCACATGACATGATGATCTTTCTAGAATTGAACTTCTTCAAACAACTTTCACCTGGGCATATTCAACTACCTACAACAAAGATGTGTCTATCATGCTAACAATTTACAGCCAATGCCTCATTTCTCCCCTGATTATTTTTTCACATAAACTCAACCACCTACCACAAGACGGTGTCACTACGCTCCACCCCGACCCGTCACTTCCGCAGATTCCGCTATCGTTTCCGGTCATAGTGTAGCCTACGTCACATGTGTAGGTGATCGTCTGTCCGGCCGCGTTAACCGCGCCGTTCTCCAGGGCAGCAGGTGTTGTGCAAGCTAAAGTATGAATACATGTAAATAATAAGTTATCTAATTTCTTTATTGGTCAATGTAGCTATTTGTAGCAAATTTATGTATCTTTTCAATTTTTCCGTTTAGAATACGACAGCCTTTGTACATATGAGCGAATGTCGGTGTCGAAGGAAACATTCGGTTTGACGACTTCAAACTTGAAATACACTGAAGACATTTCATATCAGACTAGGAAATTGAAACTTGGGTCGTTCGAAACATCGATTCCTTCGAGGTTTTAGCTCGGACCCGGCGTTGCACGTACAGATACTGTCTGCTCGCGAAATGGGTCTGCCCTGCAGACGAGGGTAAATAATTCACCCTCCCCCAACCGCCAATACATAGACTAAGTATGTATGCAGTGTACATGTACCAGAATATATTATAGTATTCGTTCGTTTATTCTTGTTTATTTTAGCTTGATTAAGACAAAATCTGTCAGCTAATGGGATCATAAGCAGGCACGAGGAATGGTGTCCATTCCGAGAGGTTACGAAAATTCCAGTTAGGGCTCGATCATACAACCTTTGAAGCAAAAACCTTATTTTTTACTCCAATCGGCATGTACGTGTTTCTGTGTTATACATATATTACCAATTTTCACTTATATTCACGACATATATGTATTCATTATTAATAATTACCACAGGTAGGGACGTCGTCTATCCAGTTCCTGTCCTTCCGGCACGTGCTGGTGGAGTTCCCAACAAGGTCGTACCCATCGACACACGTGAATGAGGCCCGGGTGGTCTTACCGTCCGTGGATAGCGTAAAATTACCGCTCGCTGGGACCTCGAGGTCCGGGCATTGGACTGAAATGTTTTATAGAAGAATACAGTTATTTGAAGCATGAGAAGGTAATACAAGTTAGTCTATATAAGTGAAACCCTGGGCCCTATTTCTCGAACAATCGTATGTCTCTTATATCACGTCAGGATCAAGATTAGCTCACTATTTGAATTTTTGTATAAATTATATAGTTTTATCCTGATAAAATGTGTTTAGACTTTTAAAGGAAATTGTTTTACTGAAAATCATGATAAACTATGTTATTGTTTATTAAGTTAAGATGAAGTAAGTAACGTGCAAATTGAAATAATAACCGCATGTGGGGGCGACAGAGCTCCATTGTCCATTCTCCTGACAGTAACTGACCACTGCCCCGCTGATGGTGTACCCGACGTCACAGAAATAGTCGGCGTACGTCTGCAGGCCGTCCGTGGATAGTGTGAAATACCCGTCTGTAAGGTCTATAAGTTGAACGCACTGTGCTGAAAATATGAAAAGCCAGAACATGACTTAGGAAACTTTACTTGCACTAAAACATCACATTTGAAACTATTCTTTGTCAAGGGCGATGAAACCAAATTAACAATTTCAAAACAATGTGCACATTGTATTAAGCTCAACACCCCAAGACAGTAATCTTACCACAAACCGGTTCCGTGCCCATCCAACCGGTTCCATTATCAGAGCACATCCTAACTGAGTATCCCGTTAACGTGTAGTTAACGTCACACCCGTATGTCACTTCCGTCCCGTCGTCTGACTTGATGTAGCCGTTCGCCGGTGCCTCTGCCGACTGGCAACCTATTGAACACAAACATTTAACAATGGATATATCACGCATGTTCTTGTATAATACAAGCTGCATTCATTGATTTCCGTAAAGCCTATGACAAGACTAACAGAAGAAAACATTCGAATTATTTATTTGAAATTTATAGAGATACTAAGATAGCATAATGTTGTAAGTATTGAAGTCCCCACATATTACTGCGTTTCTTTTTATGTGCAGGAGAAAGTGGCCATTTTACATCTTGGTGGTCTAGACAGGGTTACATCTTATTTCCGGTCCTTTTCTATTGGCAAAAAATGATCGTAGAGGATTTACACTTTTCTCATTTTACTTCATGTAGCTAAGCCTTCCGAGCTTCCAAATCAAGTGTTTGCAACATATTTGTCTTCAACTTACTGCAAATCGGTGTAGGGTTAGTCCATATACCGCCCGACTGACAGACCGAGGTATTGTCCCCGGTCATATAATAACCCTCCGCGCAAGAATACATAACTGTCGTGATCTGTCCGTTCGTCTCCTGAATGGCGTGTCCACTTTGAAGTGTTACTAGATCGTCACATTTCACTGCAAACATGCAATGATTAAGTTAAAGATGTTAAGATAATACCGCTTAGGCGTACAAGAGTGAATGCTAAAGTATCACGTTTGAATACTACACATTTGATGGTAGAAATTGTAGCCGGATCAGAAGTATGACTTGTGCACAGTTGATAATTCAACAATACTATGTGCCCCTGAGCAACGCAAATACTAATTACACATGAATAACATAAAACTCTAAATACAAGTTATGTTATTTACCACAGAACGGCGAGCTACCGCTCCATACACCCGATGTATCGCACGTCAAAATTGACGTCCCCGTCATCGTGTGGCCGACACCACAGGCGTACTCGGCGCTCGATATTAGACCGTCCGTGGATACAGTCACCATACCATCCGTTATAGTGGGGACTGTACTACACGATTCTGAATTTACAAAGGGACTCTTTGGCTTGCAATGACGGAGTAATTTTGCACCAAGTGTAAACGACAAATGACACATTTCGCTTTAAATTTATATCGACCATTGTCGCCAAACTAATACAGCAAAGCTGTTTTATATTCGCGTACATACAAAATTCAAATTAGGTTTGAAAATGAATTTAACTTTTATGTCTTGATTTGTACGAGACAAATACAATAGTTTCATAATGATGAAATAGATGCACACTAACTGCACTCAGGGGACGGGCTACTCCATCCCGACTCATCCTTCTGGCACGTTGCTATCGGTGACCCTAACAGGTTGTATCCGGCCTCACACTCGAATTCTGCGTGACTTCCGTTTGCCCACACGGACCCATTGGCAGGACCAAGAGGTTCGTCACATACTGATAAATATAAAAAATAATGTTTAATGTCAACAACAACAACAACAAAAACAACAACAGCCGATCAAATGATGAGCAAGGTCAAATCTGAGTCTCTTAAATCGTCTGCTGTAAAATTTGCGTTTTTCATGTTTTACACAGTACGCGTCATTAAAATCACCTTCAAACTTACGACAATCTGACATTCCCGCGCTCCAAGCACCGTCAGTTCCACACGTCAACGTTGTCTCCCCACTTACAACGTAACCGTCCGGACAGAAATACGTCGCCGTGGTCGATAGGCCGTCAGTGGTCAAATTTATATACGCGGTATTGGTGGAAATAGTGGGTAAATCGGGGCAGGTCACTAAAAGAAAGAAGGTCAATCAAAGGGGATGGTGGCAGCAAAATATATTATGATTCTTCTGCATCTAGTGTCCTTAATGGCAACTTATACTTCATACATCACATGGCAGTCTTAGAACGGTGACATTTTGCCCGCATAATATGCTTTTCATACTCAAACATGATCTCAAAAAAGTGCAACAAAGCATGTTGATTAATGAAACGAAGTTTGAGATGAACGTATTTTTTTATTATTTTTTTCATATATTATGATTTTATGCTATGTCCCGTGAACAAATGCTTCGTTCTGATGGGTCTTGCTGGATGTTAACAATATTACTAAACGACATATCCGAGTATACTACATATCGTAAATGGAGAGTGGCACGCAATTTAATCACAGACCACATGATGGACTCTGCGCCGTCCACGTTCCGTCTTCCGTGCACGAGGGTTGGGAGTCGCCGTCCAGACTCGAACCCACACTGCACGTGTAAACAGCGGTGGTTTGCGCTCCGTCCGTTATCAGTGTGACGTCACCGGACGCAGGTTTGGTAAGGTCCTCGCACTTGACTGTAAAGGTTAGTAATGTAAATGTTTTTTAGAATAATACATACACATGTATCCTGCTAAATCTATGTCTCCCCCTCACGAAATAACTTTTAACTTCATTTTAACAATTTGTATTGTAAATAAAATGTTTATTCTAGGAATAAAAAGTAAACATGTACAGTAGGATGTTGTATGGCTGGGGTTTTGATAGAAACAATGTCAATGTACATACAAGAAGCCGGTTAGTTCATGATATAGATACTATATGAGTGCTGACCATGGTAGAGCTGCCATTACATGTAAACAGACGTCACCGACAGGCCGTCGTCGGAGAGAGTAATGTAACAATATACAAATTAACTTACTGCAGGTGGGATGGTTTATGGCCCAGCCGCCACCGTCCGTATCACAGGAAATAGTCTGTGTCCCCATCATGGTGTAGCCGCCTTCACACGTAAACGTCACAGAGAGGCCGTCAGAGGAGAGGGTGAAGTTACCGCCTGTGGGGACCGGTGGATCCACACATACTATTGTGAAAGCAAAAAGAACTTGTGTTTATGTCTTCAAAGGGGGTTGGCAAATGGTTATTGGTTATATGGAAGTCCTACCAAGAATGACCAGATATGGAGAAGTCGTTCCATGTACACTGCAGTATTTCTAAACAAGAGGGCCAAAATGGCCCTATATCGCTCACCTCAGTAAAACTTTGTGCTATAGACTTGTTGATAATTAAAGGGCAATAACAGGGATTTGGCTTCTCTGATGTATGAAATTGTTACCTCGAGAGTGTTAACAAGGTATTTCCATATTTGGGCTCTGTGACCTAGTTTTTAACCCCAGACGACCCATATTCAAACTTGAGCTAGAAATCATAGAAACAACCTTTCTGACAAATTTTCAGGATATTTGGGCTGAAAATGTTACCTCTAGAGTGTAAGCAAGGTTTTTTATATTTGGGCTCTGTGACCTAGTTTTTGACCCCAGATGACCCATATTCGAACTTGAGCTAGAAATCATAGAAACAACCTTTCTGACAAATTTCCAGGATATTTGGGCTGAAAATGTTTCCTGTAGAGTGTTAACAAGGTATTTCCATATTTGGGCTCTTTGACCTAGTTTTTGACCCCAGATGAGCCATATTCAAACTTGAGCTAGAAATCATCAAAACAACCTTTCTGACATATTTCCAGGATATTTGGGCTGAAAATGTTACCTCTAGAGTGTTAACAAGTTTTTTTTTCCATATTTGGGCTCTGTGACCTAGTTTTTGACCCCAGGTGACCCATATTTGAAATTGAGTTAGAAATCATCGAAACAACCTTTCTGACAAATTTCCAGGATATTTGGGCTGAAAATGTTACCTCTAGAGTGTTAACAAGGTTTTTCCATATTTGGGCTCTGTGACCTAGTTTTTGACCCCAGGTGACCCATATTCGAACTTGAGCTAGAAATCATTAAAACAACATTTCTGACAAATTTCTAGGATATTTGGACTGAAAATGTTACCTCTAGAGTGTTAACAAGGTAATTCTATATATGGGCGCTGTGACCTAGTTTTTGACCCCAGATGACCCATATTCGAACTCGTCCGAGTAATTACTGGGACAAACATCCTGACCAAGTTTCGTGACAATTGAGGCAACAATGTGACCCCTAGAGTGTTAACAAACTAAGTGTGGACGGACGACAGACGACGGACGACGGACAATTATCGATTCTAAAAGCTCACCCTCAGCCTACGGCTAAGGTGAGCTAAAAAGGGCAATGGTCTGAAAAATGCTAGGTCTGGTAGGGATCAAAATTGTTGTTTTTTTGTTTAAGTCAGTCAAAAAAGCAAACAAGTGGTGAATGCTTACCATGACATTTTGGTACATTGTGAATTAAATTACTAGTATTAATTCTGAATGTTCTTAATTGTAATCAATACAAATGGTCAACAGCAATTAAAATCGGAAAATCTGATTATTTTTTTATTTCGCGTCGAAAAAAACCTGCGAAGTCGAGGGGTTTTGCCAGATAGGGTCGGATTGCTCAAAACACAGGTAGTTTTAGGGCTTAGATGCTAATGAAAGGTTAAATATGGTGAGATCAAATGCAACTTGGCAATTGTTACAGAGAGTATCACATAAGCCATATAAAGGCTTGTTGTTTCTATTTTGTATCCTTCTAACGTCCATTATTATCTTAAGGTTCTGTCGTACAGCATCTAGATCGAATCACGCTAAACAAATTGTAGAAAATAGTTTAATGTACAACATTGCAAGTGAAATATCTTCTCATTTTTCTTACCACAATCAGAAGGGCCATAATCCCACGTGCCGTCCGACCCACACGTCAGTATGGGGGAACCTTTCACCTGGTACCCGACTGGACAGTTGTACGTTGCAGAAGTCGCTGTACCATTGGTGCTCATGGTAACGTTTCCGGTTGTGACTGATAGCCGGGATAGGTCATTGCACGATTCTAGGAATAATAATTTCACTTATTTGGAATAAAATATTTTGAACCAAGGGAGGTAATTTGGTTACAATGTGTCACTGAGTTATAGTTGCTATATAGTAGTAGTTCACACACGTTCATATTACCATACTTATACGAATCCTTTGTTAACTTTTAAAGTTCGATAAAGAAGTTCAGCGGTTACCTAAGGTCAAAAGTGCAAAACAATGCTGAGTTTCTAAGGCACAGTCGCATTGGTAACCCTGTTCAATTTTAATATGCATAATTTCGGATAAATGGTGTTCGGATATACGATGTTAAAATGTAAAACTGTTACAGTTTATGCCACGTGATTTTATCATATTTTCAAAAATAGTTTTAAAATCTTTTTGTGAAACAGTTTCTTTTTTTCTAAAGTCATTGATATTAAAGGTTTTGTTTAAATACAGAATGAGAGGAGAGAGGTAGAAGATGTAGAGTAAACAATAGAATGGGAGAGGGGAATAAGAGGAGCAGAAAAATGATGAAAAACGAGAGTATACGGGATGACGGAGGAGGGATTAGAAAGGGGGGGGGAGAGAGAGAGGGGGGAGGGGGATATATGTAGAAGAGAGGACATGAGGGGATATATGTAGAAGAGAGGACATGCGAGAAGAGAGGTGGATTAAAATGAGCACGGGAGACAGGAATAAGATGGTAGAACGGGGAAGGCGAAGTGTCAAGAAGAGGTGGGTTGATGGACAGTAAAGCGGGAAGGATAAGTAGTGGTAATGATAGAAAGAGGGTAACAAGAAATAAGCGCAGGTGGAGAGGGGTGATGCGGAGGAAAAGATAGGAGTAAAGATGAGAGATAACGAGTTGGAGAAGAGAGGAAAAAGAAGAAAACAGGTGGATATAAAAGAATTTTAGTTCTGGTAGTAATAAAGAAGATCGATTGAATACTGAGTTATCGCAGCATGCTCGACCATATTGCTGTTCAGTTGTGAAAAACAGAAGAGAAGGCAGATCACGACCATGTTCGAGCGGTGGCTTTGAGAACCAAGCCCCAATATCACAACAATACGTAAGTCAAATCTCAATCTCAGACTCAACTCATTTAACCACATAAAAGCATATTTTTAATCAATATTTTGTACGTTTTCATTCTTTTTGAAATCATAGTTTTTCAATTGAATGTGTTGATAAAAATGTTGTCAATATATCAAAATAAAATAATTCTAGAGCAAAAAATATACTTGAGTAATTGTATAATGGATTATAACATTCAAACACTATTTTGTATGTGAAATTTTTTCGATTGGAATCTTGAGCAAAGGTTTTAATCAACATATTCTATGATAGAATGCACTCCTCTTAAGGTGTTAAAACATATACGAGTTTTAATAACTTATGATGTTATATGGTAAAATGCGGTGAGATTAAGATTTGACTTAAGTATTTTCGTGATATCGGGCTAGGTTCCCGTTCAAATTCGTCCAAGATTTGAAACCCTCGGACACTTTTTTTGTCATAACGGAAACTTTGAGTTTTATATGGCAAATTCCAATATTACTTTCCGTAGACATGTTATTTGTATAACTTCACGCAGAAGTAGGCAAAGAAATAGACATATTCAGTGAATGAGTCATTGATGCATGAAAATGAGATTGACTTAGTGGGATACTGAAAACCACCCCTAAGTAACCCGTTTTGAATTCACAGTGTGCTTTTGAAAGGAACATAATACAATTTCGTCTCCAGAAAAAATATTTTCCTTATGTTTTAGGTGAAGACTATATGGACGATGTTGGTTTAGGAATAATTGACAATTTGGAAAAAATTAACAGGGGGAAAAACCGCGCCCTCTTTTAAAAAAAGGCTGAGAAACTAAGCATTATATGCCCTTATTAAGCACATATATTACATACGGCATGTATGGGCTTCAGAAGATGTGGACCACGTCCCGTCTGGCTGGCAAGTGGTCGTCCACGCACCGGAAAGGGAGTACCCGACAGCACACAGGAATCTGGCGGTCGTCTCGGTGCCATCTGGACTCAGCTTGAGACTTCCGGATGCAGGGGCCGCCAGATCTTCACATTTGCCTTAAAGGGTTAAATGTTTGGATACACCGATCACTGTTGTTAATGTACATAGATTTGTGAATATTTATGTTTTGACAAAATGATTACTGTAGTCCACGTTCTGAATAGGAACCAAAAAGGTATATTTTAAATAGAACTATATGTAATGATCCGCTTGTCTAAGGTAAATCGGGCAGTACATGTACACATGCTAGTCAATACAATACATTTCAAATACAATACTCATTCATACCATAAACTGCTAATATGGGCGTAGCTGGGACTTCCTCCCCCGTGAATTGGTTAATGGTCTGGATGCAAAATGGTGCGTTTTGGCGCGTAACTTTAACCTTAATTCAAGAGTATTTCATTACGTTCGACCGCCTTCCTACAATAGGCACTTAACTTAATTGAAAAATACGCTCAGTTGCTCTATACCGTAAACCAATGTTAAAATAACCACGTTACTCCTCAGCTTTCTTATTGCAGATTTGGACGTTTTTATTTCACTTATTTTTACTTTTTGGAAAAAAAGTGTCGACCCGGGCCTTCCGTGACTATTGGGGCCACACTGTTGGTTGTAGGATTACATTGCGGTTACTTACTACACTTCGGATACGGACTCTGCCAACCCCCGCCCTCCGTGTCACAGGCTATCTCTGACGCTCAATCCATTGTATACCCCGCCTCGCACGTAAACGTCACAGTTAGGCCGTCACTCGACACCTCGAACGAGCCGCCGTCAACGGCTGTAGGTGGATCACATACTGGGAAAGGAAACATAGGCAGCTTAAGGAATCTGAGATACACATTAGGTAGGTCTCTGATAGCCTGATAATCTAAAGTTTAAATTAAAAAAAATATCATCCCCAATTGGAACATCTCGACCATTATACAACAGTCTATCCCGAAGCTTGCCGGAGATGGCCACGTTGTTTCCATTGCTGTCACCCCATAATTATAATGTTGGTATTTTTATTTGCCTACTGGCAATTAATTTATAAGTATATGACCGAAACTACGTCATATATAAAATTAATGCAGTTTGTATATTTGCCTTTTAATTCATCTGAAATCGGATTTAAACATCATAATGTGTTTATATATATAACCAATTTTTTAAAGTATTTTTTGTTACTGTATTACATTTTTTTTCCTGCCCACGAAACACGTTAGTAACGCGATTGAAAATTGTGGTCTTCAAAGACGATATTTTAGCAAATATCAACTTTTGCTGAAGGGTTCCAGCTTTTGGTATTTTTGTTTTAACACTCCTTATGATTTGCCACACCTTATTTCGTAATTAAAAAAGTGCATTTTACAAACAATGAGCGAGTAACTTTAAACATAACAGGCGTATTTCTACACACATTTCTACATGACGTGAATTCGAAGTATACAAAGTAAAAATATATGTCATAGAGCTTGCAATACAAGTACATGTACACTTACCACAGTCAGAAGTTTCTGCGCTCCAGTTGCCGTCGGCCCCACACGTTAACGTGGACTCGCCGGTAACGACGTAACCATCGGGACAGGAGTACGTTGCTGTTGTTGTAAGGCCGTCAGTGGCGACGGTTAAATTTCCCGTGTTGATAGATATTGCAGGAAGAGAGGAACACCTCACTGAAAAAACAGGAAGAAAACATTAACCACAATGAGACCTTAAACCCGTAAATATTTTAATTTAAAAAAATCAAACGTAAACTAAACGTTGGACGTTTCTTTTTTGGCGTTGAATTAATCTATAAAAACGTACCGCATGTAGGTTCGCTGATTTCCCAACTTCCTGACGTCTGACAAGTAGCGGCGTCTTTGCCGTCCATCGTGTAATATGGGTCACATGTAAACGTGACGGTTGACGTTCCTCCAGTCGATGTCAATTGAACGTTAAGACCAGACGTTGCCGTCAGCTCGTCACACAGGTCTAGAAGGAAATACATTTGAAATGGTTCTGATATGAAGGGTAGGAGAAATAATCAAATCAAGCATCGATAGTGTTTTTATTTTAAAAGGAACATAGATCAATCATAGCAAAACAAGCTTCAACGTTCGTCTGATTTTTGCAAGTTCATCAGGAAAGAGAAATCGAATGATTAAAGTCAGAATTACTGGAGATGCCGTACTTTGCAATTTTCCATGGATGTAATAATATGCAATTCATTTTATTTTACCATCTTAAGCAGTATCAGGCCTCATATCACGAAAATACCTAAAGTCAAATCTCAATCTCAGTCTCAATTTACCACATAACATCAAAAAGTATTAAAAATCATATATGTCTTTAGACCTTTTCAAAGAACAGTCTCTCATAGAACATGTTTATCAAAACCTTTGGCCTTGATTCCAACGAAACAATCATACTGCATAGGGGATATTTGTTTATTTCAGTGTCAGATCGTATTTTATTTCAGGAGTGTTATAGAAAATATAGTTTTTCTATGATCACGAGTGAAATAAAATACGATCTTACACTGAAATAAACAAATTTTCTGTTTCTTTTATGCTTATTTTCCGAGTTTTATAGGATTTTAATTTATTTTCTTAATAACCCCCTTTTTGAAAAGGGTGTTCTTTACGCCGCTACCCTTGGGACGCCTTTCACGCAAAATTATACTATTTATAGCTGGTGACGTCGCTGTCAATTTTCTATTTCCGGTTTGTTGAGAATTTTTTATAGTTAATTATTCGCTCGTTTTTAGTGCAAAGATTTTATGAGCAGTAGTCAACGAAGTTAAATAAGTGCATCAATGTTAAAAAAAATAATAACGAAAACACTTTTATTTTAAGCGGGGCATGAATACATTACCAAATTACTACGCCGCCAATTATTGAATGAAAATTTGAAAGGTCGAGCGTGTAAGCAAAACAATTGCGGATAATCATGGGATATGATAAATTTTTATAGTTTTAGAGTGTGTTTCCTGATACATGGATATTCAGTCATCTTACTGTCTGTGTCAGAGATAAGTCTGTTTTGCTTGACGACAGGTCGATGAGGACCACGCTAGTTTGTTGACAAATTTTGAGGCGTGGGTGGAGAAAAAAAAATCAGTTAATCTGTAAATTGTTATGTGCATTTTCCAGGAAGTTCTTATTAAGAATTACAACGACAAACAGTTCAAAATACATTTGAACGATGGAATAACATTCTTTTTATGTTCGAACAATTGTTTGCGTCTGTTATTTGTTTGGTATGAAAGCAAATATGTTCGAACATTCAACTTCAAGATCAAGAAAAACGTTTGTAAAACAAGATCACAATTTTCTAATAAACGGTAAGTTGTTTACTACCAAACACATATTTATTAAACTTATGTAACATTTCTTTAAATTTTAAATATTTTATGTGCCAACTTTTTCTGGTTCAAAGTGAAGTGTTCTGTTTTGATCAAGGAGAAGTAACTACAATGGATTTGAAAAGTAGTTCTGAAAATTGATATTTTCACTTTTGTTATATCACTGATAAAACTCCATATTTCATCGAAAAGCGAGAAAGAATATGTAGCCTTAAATGTATTTGAGTACATCATAATTTAAAAAAATAAATACGTATTACTCAAGTATACATTTGCCAATTGGCTCTGAATTAAGTTTTCTTTGGAATATTTACAAATGTTTTATCAACATATTCTATTTCATATACATTAATCATAATTTGCTATTATATGGTAAAATGAGTTCAGATGGAAATGGGATTTGACTTAAGTAGTTTTTGTGATATTGGGGGCCAGGTAATGGTCTACGCCTCTTCATGCCGACGACAACACGTACGCGTTGACGATACCTCGAATACTAGTTTTTTTTTTAAAAAAACAAAAAACAGACACACTAGAAAGGAAATCGATGAAAGGGGGATTTGATTATCATTAAAAAAAAACTCACTGCAAGTTGGTTCAGATCCGGACCAACTTGTATTTGTCTGGCACTCCCTCGTTAGATTGCCGACGAGCACGAATCCGATGTCACAACTGTATGTTAACGTTATCCGTCGGTAGACACCGACATCGTACCGTTGGCGATGGAAGACGGCAGTATACAAGCTTAGAAGAAAGGTACATTATAATCATGTTGTCATGTCATAGGATTACAGTAAAACGCCTAAACTAAGAGTTTTCACCTTTGCCTTATTTGGAAATTAATTGAACCTTTTAAAAAATGAGACATACTTTCTTCATTATTCAAAGAATGGAAACGGAGAGATTTTGTTAAATCATCTAACACAGTGCAAGTTAATATTATCAAAGTACCGACCGCACTGAAGGCCGGTGAGTCTATAAAATGCAATTAACATTATGTGCCGACTATTCATGTTCATATTTTCTTATGAAGTAATTTCACGGGCTCTTGTTTTTATGCACGAGAAGAACCATTGTATACTAAATGCATGCCACGTTTAATTGTATACATTAACCTACTGCAAGACGGGTCCTCCTCTGTCCAAGTATGATTACTCTGGCAGACCCGAGTTTGAGGCCCGTCCAGCGAATGCTGATTCGTGCACGTGTAACTGACCGTGGTCACTGCACCGTCTGTGCTGAAAGTCACCTCTCCACCGGAAGGAGCCGTCAACATTGGGCAGCTGACTGTTATTTTTATTTCACAGAATATTTCAATGACAATATAGGCTCGAAATCACATGAACTATTTAGAAAAAAATGACATTTCACGCGATCGACGATAGAATAAACTTACAAAGAGTTCTTTATAGGGTTTTCTAACTAAAAGCTGAAAAACATATATATCAAATACATCAATATAGAGAAATGATAATTTGTTTTTACTT
This sequence comes from Mya arenaria, assembly GCF_026914265.1. NCBI lineage: Eukaryota > Metazoa > Mollusca > Bivalvia > Myida > Myidae > Mya > Mya arenaria. The sequence goes on along the minus strand of NC_069124.1, from coordinate 25,569,209 downwards.
ACTGCAAGATTCCCCTGCAAAATAAAACAAAATGATATTAAACTCCAATGATATAAGATATTCGAATTTCTTTTGGAAAATAAAGTAAATTTTGATAAATATGTATACCCGTACTGTATATACATAGAGCAGATAACCTTGTGTCAGGTTCAGTGTGGCGGTCGCTGTCTCCCCACAGCGTCTTGGAGCCACTGAAACATTCTTGCCGTCCGCAGATATTGCCTATAAACACACATACGAGAGAAATATCACCATTCAAATTTAAACGTGAGTAAACAAATTAGATATGTTCGGTGAGTCAAAAATGATATCAACACAAAACAACACAGCTTAATATTTATGACTGACGGAAAACACATGTTTGTCGTAGTTCCTTGCCGTTATATTGTAGTATTGTTTTGAGGCTCCGAATTTACTTTATTCTTGCTCAACATAAAACGCCGTAAACAATCGTAACTAATCGGCGTTCTCCGGCAAACTTCGGAAACCAGGACGAAGTGTCACGATGTGATATCATTGGTTTGACTCATGTGGTGCCCCTCGGCCCCTCCACTAAAACTATTAACATTCAAATCGCTTTATTTACTGTGTTTTTCATAAACGCGCTTTATATGCAACATTTGATTGGTCCAAATATATTTCAAAATCAAACGTATACCGCTATGCAGAAAAATAAGTTTTTCTCGGCGCATTGATTTACTTACTTCATTTCTAATAACAGTGCACCTTACCCTTCTTTGTGCTTGAAGAACAGTTTGAAAACAAGATGGTTTTACCTGAATTATTGAAGTAATATTGGCTTACCAGACATAGATGGCTGAATTGTCTATGACGGCGTCCGCATCGTTGCCGTTAAATACTGTGACATAATAGGTTTCTCCGACAGGTACATTGTCTACGCACCAAACCGTAGGAGAGACTGGAATTAATGTGTTTTATTTAAGGATTGGTCGGATTTTTACTTGCGTTTATGCTGTATGAACGCAGTAGGGTACGCGAGCAAATTCCATGAAGCGCGCTAGCGTTTCTTGGTCATTTGCACGCTAGCCCAAAATATTCTATTGCGCTTCACAATTACAGACAAGAGGCACATCAGTGCCTGTGCTCCACTGGCCAAAAGGTTCAAGCAAAGACCACCTAACGAACATTTTCGTCAAGTTTCATAGAAATACAATCATCAATTTTTGAGGAGAAGTTATTTAAAAATTTGTTTTACTTTAATAGCTCTGGCTGCCATGTTGTGCAGTTGACCGAAATGATTTGGGCAATTTGAGTAAAGGAGCACCAAACAAACATTTCTGTCAAGTTTTATCGAAAAAAGGTCATCGGTTTCGACGACAAGTCGTATAAAGTTTTTTTTATTTTAAGCTCTGGCAGCCAGGGTGTGCAGTGGACTGAAACCATTTAACAAATTTTGGTTAATGACCATCCAAGGAACATTTCTGTTAAGTTTCATCAAAATCTGATCATCGGTTTCTGAGAAGATGTTCTTTAAAGGTTTTTCTATTTTTTTTGCCCTGGCAGCCATGTTGTGCAGCGGACCGGAACCATTTGAGCAATTTTGGTTAAGGACCACCCAAGGAACAATTATGTCAAGTTTCATCAAAATCTGCCTATCCGTTTCAGAGGAGATGTCGTTTAAAGATTTTGCTATTTTTAGCTGTGGCAGCCATATTGTGCAATGGACCAGAACCATTTGAGCATTTTTAATAAAGGACCACCCAAGGAACATTACTGTCAAGTTTCATCAAAATCTGCCGAACCGTTTCAGAGGAGATGTCGTTTAAAGATTTTGCTATTTTTAGCTCTGGCGGCCATATTGTGCAATGGACCGGAACCATTTTAGCAATTTTGGTAAAGGACCATCCAAGGAACATTTCTGTTAAGTTTCATCAAAATCTGATCATCGGTTTCTGAGAAGATGTTCTTTAAAGGTTTTTCTATTTTTTTGCCCTGGCAGCCATGTTGTGCAGCGGACCGGAACCATTTGAGCAATTTTGGTTAAGGACCACCCAAGGAGCAATTCTGTCAAGTTTCATCAAAATCTGCCTATCCGTTTCAGAGGAGATGTCGTTTAAAGATTTTGCTATTTTTAGCTGTGGCGGCCATATTGTGCAATGGACCAGAACCATTTGAGCAATTTTAATAAAGGACCACCCAAGGAACATTACTGTCAAGTTTCATCAAAATCTGCCGAACCGTTTCAGAGGAGATGTCGTTTAAAGATTTTGCTATTTTTAGCTCTGGCGGCCATATTGTGCAATGGACCGGAACCATTTGAACAATTTTGGTAAAGGACTATCCAAGGAACATTTCTATTAAGTTTCATCAAAATCTGATCATCGGTTTCTGAGAAGATGTTCTTTAAAGGTTTTTCTATTTTTTTGCCCTGGCAGCCATGTTGTGCAGCGGACCGGAACCATTTGAGCAATTTTGGTTAAGGACCACCCAAGGAACAATTATGTCAAGTTTCATCAAAATCTGCCTATCCGTTTCAGAGAAAATGTCGTTTAAAGATTTTGCTATTTTTAGCTGTGGCGGCCATATTGTGCAATGGACCAGAACCATTTGAGCAATTTTAATAAAGGACCACCCAAGGAACATTACTGTCAAGTTTCATCAAAATCTGCCGAACCGTTTCAGAGGAGATGTCGTTTAAAGAGTTTGCTATTTTTAGCTCTGGCGGCCATATTGTGCAATGGACCGGAACCATTTGAGCAATTTTGGTAAAGGACCATCCAAGGAACATTTCTGTTAAGTTTCATCAAAATCTGATCATCGGTTTCTGAGAAGATGTTCTTTAAAGGTTTTTCTATTTTTTTGCCCTGGCAGCCATGTTGTGCAGCGGACCGGAACCATTTGAGCAATTTTGGTTAAGGACCACCCAAGGAACAATTCTGTCAAGTTTCATCAAAATCTGCCTATCCGTTTCAGAGGAGATGTCGTTTAAAGATTTTGCTATTTTTAGCTGTGGCGGCCATATTGTGCAATGGACCAGAACCATTTGAGCAATTTTAATAAAGGACCACCCAAGGAACATTACTGTCAAGTTTCATCAAAATCTGCCGAACCGTTTCAGAGGAGATGTCGTTTAAAGATTTTGCTATTTTTAGCTCTTGCTGCCATATTGTGCAATGGACCGGAACCATTTGAGCAATTTTGGTAAAGGACCACCAAAGGAACATTCCTGTGAAGTTTTGTCAAAATCCGCTTATCAGTTTCAGAGGAGATGTCGTTTAAAGTAAAAGTTTACGCACGCACGCACGCACGCAAGCACGCACGCACGCACGCACTCACGACGGACAATCTGTGACGACATAAGCTCCATGGCCTTCGGCCAGTGGAGCTAAAAACAGTTAAAAGTAAATATGTCCACATCTAAACTTTCATTGACCATAAAACGGACTAAACAGATTTTAATCTCAAAGTGGCTTCAGATTCCATGTTTTTCAGATAACTAGATAGATAATCCCACCATTTTGGACCAATGACAGCGATTGATCTGTCAGCTAATTTGGTTCGCCGCCTTGGAATGTTAACTGAGTGTCACTATGTGATCTAAGTCTGTATCTTCCTCGAATCGGTATAAACATTTCACTCAAATACAATAGGGTTGTGCCTTTACATGCACGGAAAACCACCACTAAAACCTTGAAAATAATTCTGGCTTCAAATGGGAGACAATGTAGTTTTTTTTCCAAAAGTTCAGCTCTTGGTTCTTCATTGGAAACATTTAAGACCACTCTAGCGACATGGTTTTGGACTCGTTGTAATGTGTTGATCTGGTAGGCTGGAATTCCGGTGAAGAGACCGTTGCAGAAATCAATGTGAGAGCGAGAGATGGTGCAGGGGAGACAACTCTTTTTCCAATTAATTCGCATGTTACTATTAATTGTTTTGCAATAATCCTGTAGTTTCAGTAGCCTACATGGCCGGGTGGTCTTGACTGCTGGCAATAATTGCTATTCATTGTTAGACGGACCCGGTAATATTCCAGCAATCGCCAGAATATTTTTATGGGAAAGCAGTTGGTTCCTTGCAGAACCAATGGAACTGCCTCAATGATTATTTATGATTACGATATTTCCGTAGCCAAATCGCCTATGGTAGACATCGGACCATACCGCAGAAGTGTATCGAGGATACAGAATTTTTCTTATATTATGAATGTTTTTGTATTTGATTAATAAAAATGACCTTGAATAAGACTATTTTATCCCTCCAAATGTATCAATCGTTATGTAACTGTACAAAATATACGTATATTTTCCGGTAGTTTTAAAATAGAAATTATCATTATTGGTATACACGGAGTCAATTAAGTGTACAAAATTTACGATATCCTGCGATTTATTTTTATTTTGAAATTGTCTCCTTGTGGTGTATAAAGTTTTAAATCCGAAGCATCTGATATATATTTAGGAAAACAACTAAGTTGAAAAGGATTTGAGTTACCACATATCATATAACTTAAGGTCACAAAAAGAGCATACGTGTCGATAAGAAAATCATCTTTGTAAATGACCTGGGACCAAAAACTACTCCCGTAAAGAACAATCAAAGTATAAACTTTCTGCATCGATTATGACTATGATCATTGTAACTTATTTGTTGCTTGTTAGAACAGTTTTGCATTACATTTAGCAATACATTGAGAGAAACATTAAGGTAGTTATATCAATAATATTAAATCATTAAACTTGTATAGAAACAGGTGATTCTTAATGGAGAAAGGAAGACAAACAGCGAAAAACATTGGGTTTGGACATTTGATCCAAACAAACCTCGTTTGTTTCTTAACTTCTGTAAAGAAAAATAATACACGATTTGTTTTCCTAAAGTTGAGTTTTACAATAGAGACTGGCATTCCACTGTAACAAAATTCCGATGTTATTTAGAAATAAATTCTTTTGCAGTTTAGACATTAAATTATTTCTACCTGAATCATACATTGCATTCGATTAGTAATACATTGTTATGAACCAATTTAATGTTTTGCTTGCTTTTTGTTGTGTATTGCCTAGTTCCATGCTATTTTATCTGATTGTCAACTATAGCTTCTGTATATTATCGTCTGCCTCTGCGTACTTGTCGGAGGGTCCTTTACTACATGTCCACGAGACACCGTAATCGTAACCTTATCGCTATCGGCGTGGTGTCAATTATGCTAAGGCTTTAACAAACATGTTTGGCCAATCCTACATTTTTAGTCTGGCGTGTTACTAAAAATAGTACATCGTACTGAAATATATGCAGAATGTAATGTTTGTTTAGGTTAGTGAGCGAGTAATCAAAAACAGACAAGTTGTGTTTACCCGAGTTTGCAACATCGGATTTGCACGTGTCAAACGTCATTTGAGTTGTGTCCGTACACATGTCAAGCGCTTTACCCGTGCACGAGACATCGGCGCCCGTGCTTACAGTAGTATGAGCGAAGGAATAATCTCCAAGCGTAACGTAGGGACAGTCTACTTTACTACCGACTGGGTTGGCTGAAAAAGAATTGAAATACAACAAATTTGACATTCTGAACTCCTCGGCCATTTTCCATCGAAAGCAACCTCGGATGTATATGGACGGTTTACAATGTCATTAACATTTTCCTATGCTGCAAGTAGATCGCGTAGTCAATTCAATTTAGCAGTTAAATTTAATGATTTTAAAACACTACAATTAATTAATACTATTATTTGAAAGTTTACGATCTACTTCTACTGATGAACCGGCATACATCCGAGGTTGTTTTCGATGGCAAATGGCCAAGGAGCTCCAAATGCAGATTTCACAATATAGTGGGTAACAAATTCATAATCTAATCAAAGCACTCTAAGTACTGAAGATGGGAGTACTTTATACCATACTACAATGAACCGCATCGCACGATTTCGGGTCATCGGACAAACGTTTTCTGATTTGTTTTTAGTAGTAATTTCAATTTAATGATATTTCCGGAAGTGAAACTCAAATTGTATGATTATATCTCTAAAATTGCGTTAGATGTGTGTTTACAAGTTGATCTAGACTTGATGATTGAACATGTTACATAACGAACTCAAGGAAATGTGACCTTGCAATTCTTTTTTTCACTGGTTGTCACGCTCTTGGTAAAAATCAATTAAATTTCAGTGATATAAATTACCAGTAAATAATAATAACAAATGGCATTTAGGTATCTTACACGTTAAAACCCACACTCCGTATTCGGATTCTGCTGGTCTGAAGACGACTGCTGCGCCTTCAAGACACACAGAGGCTGTTTCGGGTACCAGTTCACTTAGATGAATACGTTCTGGCTGAATGAATCCCCGATGCTTGAAGGTCTGCAAAACGATATGTTTTATAAAAATCGGATTTTTTTTTCTCAATTTGATTTAATAAAGCAAATCACAGTAACAAGAGGAAACGTTAAAATGTAAGCAATTAAAGTCTGAAGGTTTCTGGCGCAAATGAACCCTGATGTATGCTGTTTATATTGTAGTCTATGCGAAGTGCTAATACCATTGTTTACTTGAATTTGAAAGCAAAATTGATATAATTAACATAAATTATATCATAATAAAACTTCTTTTGTGTCCATAGGATACAGATGCCCAAATATTGACAGACGGTTGACGGACAGACGGACGGCGGGCAATCTATGGTAGTGGCTGCGGGGGGGGGGGGGGTCATAATAATTGAAGTATGATTTTAAAAATCTATACGCACATGAGTAGATGTAGTATCTGTACGAGTAGTCTGTAACCTTCGTTAGATGCAAACACATAAAGCCATAAAAATCTATATTGAAAACCCTTAATGTTCCTGTTGATCTGAAATTTAAAAAAAGGCATTATCAGTATAATAGTTCGTTTTCAAATTTTAAGCATTTAAAGACGACCTTTCCCTTAAAGAGGCACACTATAGGTTGATGCATTTTTTTATATTTCAATGCATTATTATGTTTATCTCAATTGGTTTAAACTTTCAAAAACACAAACAAAAAATATTAGCCTATATATTGATTTATTTTAATTAATAGCTACATGGCCACATATTCTCAGATAAAAAGTAATTAAAAGTCGCTGAGATATTTTATATGTGCATAAACCGTTTGCCGCCTTTTTTGTTTTGGCCATTTAAATCATCTGAGTTAAACATTATAGTGAATTTAAAAAGGTTTATTATATCTTGAGTGGTGGATGGGTTCGGGGGGCGGGGTAGCTCATCACATTAATGCACCAGTCAATTGTAACCACTACCCCCCCCCCCCGGTCCGGGGGTATACCGGGGATAGCCGGGGAAATGTGCCGTGTTTTTACCTTACAGGTGGCCCCGCAGAGCCGGGTGAATGCGGTGGTTGTCTTCGCGCAAAATATAGCGGGGAAGGGGACTTACCTAGGGTCCCTGGAGTGTGGGGGCCTTTTGCGGGGATTTTACCATCAGTTCGTCTCCGCAGGGCGGGGATTTTACCCGGGCTCGGCTCGACCGAAAGTCAAAGTCCCCGCTATTCCCCAGACCTGGTGGTGCCGTGGTTACAATTGACTGGTGCAACGCAATCAAGCGTTAACTGACTTATCTAAAAAAAACTAACCTGACGATGACGATTCCATTCCAAAAAGTTATAGTCGATGTAAACTAATATAAATCAAAGCGCTAATAGCGCTGCATGAACAGGGTTTTATAAGGGTTTTCACCATTATGATTCACTATCATGTGTTTATTAATAAGGTGCTGAGATGTAGCACAGTGAATCTAAGAGTCCCCGTGTAAAACAACCACAGGGGCCGCGCCAGGTTTATTGAAGCATGCTGGTAAATGACAGTTTAATATTTTATTGACAATAAAGTTAATGTCGCCAATCCCAGCATAAGACTCATCCAGTCATTTGGTGTTACAATATGAGTTAGGCTTGCCAAGTATTTATTAACCAGAGAAATAAAATAGAAATTGGTTGATCATCCAGGGTGAATTTAAAAGATACACTAAAACCGTTTCCGGTTGGTAATTGGTTGTTGGCATAAACAAAGACTATACTAATTATTAAATTGAAAACGATCCTTTTCAGGATTTTAAGGTTAAAATTTTAAATTGTATTTTAAAATGATATATACAATATTTACATAAAAATGGATTCTCATCCGGAAGGAACGATAAATAGATAATATGCAACGGTTGGTAAATTATTGAAACAGCATAGAAACAAACTCCACGAAGCCTTTCTCCCCGTAATTGTGTGGGGTTTAATAATAGAAAATGAAAATATAAAAAAGAGTGAATGCCTGTGCTATTCCCAAACAAGAAAATGAAATATATACTAAGGCCACAACAAATTGATCATTTGTTCTACGGATTTTGCCCAAAAAAGTAGGAGCGAGCGAGCGAAAAAAAAATTAAAATACTTTTTTTTAAATTTAAGGCAATTCAGAGGCGAGCGCAAGGCGAAAAATAAGATAAAAATGAAAAAGTTTATTTCTTACTAAATTTATCATGCAATATGTCAAGAAATGCTTTTTAATTGCAAACATAGGTTCTTATTTTAAATATAAATGAAACGGTTTTGATTGTATCACATGAAAATCTGTCTCAATATATAACAAATGGCAATAAGATCCAGTGCTTTACTATTACTTAAGACACTGCCGATGCACGGGACAACACAATCGAAGCAGTATTAAACAAATCTGCAAATGTGGCACCGGTCATTATATTAGAGCAGGTGGTGGAATAAATATGTTTCCCTTTCAAGACCTCGCCTTTACCACGAACCAATGGTTTATAGGTCCGTGCCTTGAAAAAAAATCATGACACCCTCCATAGCTTCAATGCCCGTAAGAAACAGGCCACTTTAATAACAGGCCACTTTACTACAAATCGATCAAAGAAAACAAATGGATAAGAACAAAGAATTGAGAAAAATAAAACAGTCATTTTACTTACAAAAGGTTTTATTTTCTGATTTTACTGATGTTATTGTACATGTATGTGTAATGCACTAGTCAATTGTAACAACGACCCCATGGTCCGGGGAACAGCGGGGACTTTGACTTTCGGTCCAGCCAACCCCGGGTAAAACCAACGGCACTGCGGGGCCCATTTCACCGGCTATCTCCTGTATACACCCGATCCTGGGGGGGGGGGGGGGGGGGACAATTGAATGGTGCATAAATACAGACTGTTTCTGAAACATTTACAAGTCCTTCTATTTTTATCAATTACGAGTATAAAACTGAGAAATGCATTTTTGAATTTAAAAAATAACTCACGAAAATATGTTCGTTTGTTGTAAGTCCAGTGTCCGTGTATTTTAATATAAGTTTTGCACTCAAAATCTGATTTAGTTATTATTTAACACTAAATTTTGAGTACAAAACAATGAATTACTTAAAACACACATAAATAATTATTGCCTTCGACGCTGTGAAACTGTTGTTGTTTACTGAAGACTAAAATCCATTGACTATGACACTGATTTTCAAATAAAAATGTGTATTTTACGTTAACCAAAACTGAAAGTATCCTGCAAATTAATACCGGAAATAGATAACAACGGTGCGTCCTGCAAAATATTCCCGACAAAAAAGACTGTCAACAAATATCGGCTGTTTTGCGGTTACCCGGACCTGATTTTGTCCTGACACGAGGAAAGTTTGCTCGTGGAGAATGTAAAGCATGGAAATACCTTCAAAAAAAGGCGAAGTCGACGTTGCAGGTTCAAATTTTAAGTAAAAAACTTCAGAAAATAGAGGAAATTCAGAAGTAAAAAAAATAAATAATATGCGCGGCCAAATAGTAAGTGCGGGCGCCAAAAAAAAGTTTTTTAATTTTTATTTCGTTTTTCGAATTTTAGGTGCGGCAAATCCGACGAACAAATGATCAATTTGTTGTGGCCTAATCAAACTTTACTCATTAGCAAGAGGTTGCCTCTGTTTTCCTTGTTATTCACAAAACGACTTCGAAAATACAACAGATTAAAGAGAAATAGTTTCTTAATTAAAATGATCAAAATTAAAATTATTGCTTTCAAACAATTGTAAATGAAACACCTAAAAAGTTATTTAATCCGTGATATTTTCTCATATTTGCATCAAACCAGCAAAAAAATATAACTCAATTCATTTCAATGAAATGCCATTTTCAAAAAAAATATACAAACATCCGTCTATACGTACACTATAAAAAGTATATAAAATAAATTAAACAAAAAAAGTCTTAAAAATCTTTAATTTCAAAACTTATTTTATTGCCTTCTCTGTCTATATGGTCAGCAACTCTCTTCTATTTCTATATCGTCAGCTAACTCGTCAGCACTTTAGTACGTGCCTGTCAAAATGGCGTGCGTTTGTTATTCCCACGTGGGCTATCACGTGATGTTTTAAGCAGGGAAACTGTGCGCAGGGGATGAGATCATTGTATCACGTGATGGAATAATGCGCTTTGAGTGGATAGAGATTCTTTGTTTACGTTTCGATGTTCATTCATTTTTGGGCGCAGGGATACTACTTTAATATTATCTTAATCTAAGTTCAACAAATTAAATGATTAAAATAGATATTGCGTTATGATTGCTTCTTGCTTTGTCATCTCTAGCTCGGTTATTGGAAACATAGCTTGCAATTTATATAGTCCGCACTTTCTCAAACTATATTTCTGGTGGTAAAGAGGCAGACGACACTTGTTACTATTAATAGGCATTTTATGTTGCGAGTGTCGAGTCTGTGATTACACTGAACAGGGTTGCGTTCAAATAGCCTTACCTGACAATGAGGTATCCTTTCGAATCAAGGTCATCGGTACTCACACACTCCCACTGCGAGTAATGCCGACCCGTATTTATTGGGTGAATGAGTATTCGGTCATAGTCGATGTAAATTATAGTACTCTGGTAAAGCTGAGTAATTTTGTCCTTTCGGACATTGTATAACAAACCGGTTTGTATGTATACGGTTGAGTGAATTGGGATATAATTGGAATAGAGATTAATTTGAAATCTGTTCTAGGGAGTTTCTCTTCGTGGTGACATCGAATTACCAATTCAAATTCAATGTTTACAAATGATTGTTTAATTTCACGTGTTACTGATTACACATGTATCTTTTCTGTCTGTCTGTCTGTATCCCAATAATTCAAATAGAATATTGTTTTAATACATGTATATCAAAATGTATTTGTTATACGATTATTGTTCAGTACATTGTTGTGTAACGGTCTGCTGTAGGCGGCGGATGTGCGGTCATAGTCTCCACTATTATGCGCTTGCTAGAAAGCTCTGCTGTCCTGTGAGGCATAGTAAGTTGGAACTTCAACAATCTTTCAGAGAAAGCTCTGCTTTCCTGTTGGTTGAAGTGTAACCGTCCCCTGTAGGCGGCGGAGGTCTACAGCGGCGGAGGTGCGTTCATAATAATATTCTGTATAAAACGGAAGTACGTTCATACCGGATGTAAAATTGGTTTGTAATATGCAAATTAGCAAAGGCTATGTGAGAATAGAGAAGTTAGTGTATATAAAGACCAGTGGACACCTTCAGTGTCGACCATGCTTTTCCCTGAAGGGAGCTGTTGGTGTTTGTTTTATTACGCCAGAAAGCTCGGCTATCTGGTGTTTGTTTGTTTGACGTCGCACGTTACGACATCAAGTGGTAATTGAAAAACCTGTATCTCTGGTGACAAACGGGCAGTGCTTTCTGAGTTTTCCCCAAAAGAATGGTTTTTATCTCAGTTTTGCCTCGGCGAGTCGACCACGTTCGTAATCTCATTTTTGTTGCTAAACATTTTGTCTTGTCATTGCTTACGTTATCGAGCTGTGTATGTCATCTTGTACTCTGTTCCGTGTCATCACAATATACGCGTCACTCGCAAATCGCAACTGTGTTGTACTTTTCTTAGTCTGTAAGAAATATAGTTTGGACGCTATCTTAAATAGCCTTACCTTACAATGAGGTATCCATTCGAAGCAATGTCATCGGTACTCTCACACTCCCACTGCGAGTACTGACGATCCAAACGAGCCTGGGTGAACGAGAACCCGGTCATCGTGGTACTAGTATCAAACGTTATAGTGCCCTCGACCCCGTCGTCAGTCCGTACGGCCACGTACACGCCCCTACGTCAAAGAAAACTCATGGAATAAATACTGAATATTATTACGCTGTAGCTTTAAAACGGGCCCCAATTTAACGAAACTTATTAAGCATAACAAACTTAAAGATCCACTCTTACTCCCAAATAAGATTTACCACAATATAATTTACCACTATTGCTTTAATATTCGAAAAAGGATGAATAAATGTCGAAAACAATTGTTCTTATGAAGGATACCGAGTTTAATTTGAAAATAAAAATGAGCATAAAACATGGTATTTCTATCTTACGAGACTATAGTAGACCACAGTATATCTTTTAGCATTCACCAATCATTTAATATGTTTGCGCTCTCTGCTATTAAATACACGGTTACAATATCAGTAATTAATATTTTTCATAAATGCATTATTTAGTAAGAAGTTGAAGGTTTATCAGTCAAAATGTGTTTGTTATACATGTGTATGTATTGATTTTGAATAAGAGTGTCACGTTAAATCCCTAATTATTTCATCTAGACAAACAAGTTGCTCATGCTTAATTTTACATAACAAAAAGTAGTTTATCAAGATCATCTTTAAAATATAACTTCCGCTAATATTCTCAAAACTTTAAAATTTGAGAATTTAAGAAACTATACCAATTAAAAATAGTCAGCTTAGCTCAATTCTGTTAAATTGACTCGCCCCAGTCGTTCGAAACTTCTTATATCCCTTATAATAGGATTAAGCTAATCTCACTAATTTTCTTTGTCTTTAATTCATTTAAAGTTATTAGACTTTAAATAGGAATTACTTTTATGGTTATCACAATAAACCATATTTTATTAACCAAAATCACATTTAAGTATGTGTTTTGTCAAATTGAAATAAGCTACTTCAGCCTGTTAAGCTTAAGAAGTTTCGAGAAATTGAAGCAAGGTCAGTAGACAAAATAAAATATCAAACACTTAGCTGGTTAATGATTTGTTTATATACATTTACCAAATAAATTATAATTGTTATTATTATTTTTACTATTATTATTATTATTATTATTATTATTATTATTATTATTATTATTATTATTATTATTAAATAATAATAATAATAATTATTATTATTATTATTATTATTATTATTATAATAACTATTATCATTATTATTGTTATTGTTTTTTATTATTATACTAATGATAATGATACTATACAATATTTCTTACCGTGAACTAATTTGATGTATCTTATAATTAAGACAATTGTTTTTAATAAAATCATTTTAATTCCGATTTTCTTTTTACTTCAGAGAGCCTTTTAACAAGTTATTTTCCTTGATTCGAAGTTTTATAAATCTATCTGACCTTTAATGTTTTCGGTATAAGTTACCTGTTGTACTATTGTCTTTTTTAAACAAAAGATTTTTCATTTTGAAATGTCCCTTCCAAATATACTATTTAGGAAATGACATCATACATGACTTTAGTTGATAATTAGACAAACAATACCTATTATAACTTTCATTAGCGGATTAAGAGGGGGCTCACCCGGCGCGCGCCCCCTCTAAAATCGTCCAAGTTCACTTTTTTCAATATCGGAGAAAAAAAGTAATAAAATACGCTTAAAATACACCATTTTCAGCTACAAATTGTTCAAATTTTCTGAATGGATTAACCATAAACACCCCTGCAAATAGTGTATGCCAAATGCTTTCGGCTCTGAGCCGGACGCATGTCAAAAGGTTGCCCCCCCCCCCCTAAGTTATGCCCCACTCTAACATCAATTCCTAGACCCGCCCCTGACTTTAGTAATTACTGAGTAACATGAGATTTTTTACAACAATTACAAAAAAGTATATATGTATTTGTATAATATAACTCAGGAACAAATATATGGATGGATTAACCACTTACAATATCCCAATCGTAACAACCCGGCCATCTCCGGTAAGCTTCGACATATAGACTATCGGATAACGGCCGGGGTGTTCCGATAGCATCCGAGGCTGATTCACTCGGAATATCTCGGCTATTTTCCATCGTTGTTTTCGATGGAAAATGGCCGACTGCAACGTTCATAGCATGTATTACCAAAATCTCATCAACGAAGGAAAATGCCCAAATGTGATTGTATTCGATGGAAAATTGCCGAGGAGTTCCTAATGCAGACCAACAGGTTAAGTGCATCAAATTGCTTTTCAATTGATGAGATTTTGATAATAAATGATATGAACGTTGCAGTCAAACTTAACATGCCGAGAAAATCATAAGTTAACAACGTATAACATTCTTGCCCGACGCACACCTCCGGCTTAAGTTAAACTGATATTTGAGTATTCAAGAAATAGAGGTGTGCGTTCATTTGACAAAATTGAATTTGCACTTTTTGTTTCATACATTTTCACAAAGTTGACCCTTACTATCTTTATTCTTTATTGTCCAATCTCAGGGGGTCCAACGTGTTTTGTGTTTGCCGAATTTTAAGTGAGGGGAATTGTGTTAAGCCGAACATATAAGGTGTTTAATAAAAAAAGAGTAAGTGCACTAGCCGTCGAAAAGATAAATAATGCAAAAAATCAATAACAAATAGCTAAAATAGGTACAAGAATGGTAAACTTGAACTGAAAACACAGTTTCAAGTCACGCAATTTCCAATTTTCACTTTGTAAACAATCAATCGCTCAGCTTTGCATTCAATATTTTTTTTGTTAAAGCCTCCAGAAACAAAAGTTAAAAACCCGAGAGATGCTTACACGTGTGGTCTCCGGGAAGGCGTATTTATATTGCGAAAAAGGTGATATATCTTACTTACCAGGTGAAAATACCTTCCTGAAACACCAAAATTCTTTCCAACGCCGCCATTTGATTCGGCTTCACATAATTCCCCTCGGCAAACACAAAACACGTTTGACCCCCTGAATCTGCGGATGGTCAAAATACATTCACACTTACATTAAAGTGTTTTTATTCAACGTGTTGCAATGCTATGTTTAATATTCGGATTTAGCACTGAGCAAAAACCTTCATCTTCATAAACAAGGGCACACCTCAAGGAGCCATGAAGTTGACTCGAGCTGTTTTACTAGTCATAGTCACTAAATTTCAAGCGTCTTGGTAAGCAATAACCACAGTTATTTTGATAAAAAGTCATGAAATTGTTGCCCAAGACTGGTTCATCCCCTGCTTCTTTGAGCTTCTGTCGCGCTTTTACGGATTGCTTTTGTTCTCGTTTTGTCCCATACAGTTGGTGCTTCGCCGAACACTCCCCTGACATATAAGTCTAAACTCTCGACCACTTCTTCGCGCAACCATCTTAGAAGTTCCTTGTCTTCATTTGGCTTTTCAGTCGACCACTTGAAAAACTGTCTTCTGTTTCGTTTTAAGTGACACTCTTATTTAAATAACTTCTTACTAAATAATGCATTAAGGAAAATATCATTCCATAATGTATTATTGCATAAATAAATAGGATTCCAAGAGTAAAGTCCTAGGGTCAAATAAACTGTAATTTTAAAATCATTACGCGCTCTACTTGCATCTTAGTTAAATCAGTGTAAATGATTCTGACATTGTAAACCGTCCCGGATGATGATATACATCTGTGGTTGTTTTCGCTGGAAAATGACCGAGGTGTTCCTAATGGGAAACTTCGAAGGAATACAGCACGAGAATCCAATCGGAGCACCTCGTTCTTTATCCAACAGAATTGTTTATCTCGAAGCTTGCCGGAGATGGCCGAGTTGTTACGATTGCTCAAGAACTCTATCACCATGACGTAGATGGCTGTCAGTGCTGTGAGAGTGCCGTCTGCACCACTCGCGTTATCAAGTCAGCTTCAACATCTTTGATTTTGTTATTTGGAAAAATAAGGTGTTAATGACTGTCAAAAATTCAGCCAAGTGGTCCAAAATATGAACAGATGTAGGAATCCCGTTAACAATACTCGTACATATGAACTGAAGAACTGTGTTATTTTTGTGTCTTGATTAGAGCGTGCCTGTCGTTCATTGTCTTTCTATTCATTAATCTATTTGTGGCACATTTTCATTGACAGCCCGCTCGCTCATAATTATGGCCATTTTTTGTACTATCATTTATAAATTGTCCTGTACATTTTACTTATTGACCGTTGCTTAAGTTTGTGTAATTAACTTAAACTAGTATTGAACAGGTTTAATGATAGCTCAGTATACATTCGCAAGTTTTCATAGTACATGTATTATGTTTTCTTGGGGGAGGTGGAGGTGGGGGGGGGGGGGGGGTACGATCGAAAAGCCGTAAAATCTATCAGCCTAATGACGCTTTTAAAAACGTTGAATCGATTTGGCAGGGCTTAATGTAGATATAAAAGCTGCATACGTGATGTAAACAATATACGAAAGGTAATAAGAATAAATAAACTGGTAATATTCAATAGTGGTTATTTCCCTTAGACCAATTGCGTAATTCAGAATGATGCAGAAGAGTCTAGAAATTTCGTCAGATGTATAAAAAAAATTCAGAGCGTTTCTTTTCTGATGAAACTACAACCGCTATTTCGGAATACATATTTCAAGGAGAGAATAAACATTACAGACGAAAAGAGAAAAGATGTTTCATAAAATGGGAAATTTAATTCGACCAGCATGTCACGCGACAAGACTCGGACGTCGCTCACTTTGCTCCAAACGGAACATACCCGTCGAATGGCGTCGTGGGGATTTGTGGTCTGATTTCTTTAAGGGGCCGCTTCCTTTCGGCGGCCCCTGGCGACATCATTTCCGGGAGATGGAGGACGCAATGCGCGCAATGGAAAAACAGTTTGACCGGATGTCCCCTCGAGCGTTTGGGGAATCGTTTTACCGGCGGCCGACGCGTCTCTCGGAAGCGGCCGAGGAGGCAATGACTAACCAAGTGTCGAAGGTAAGCGCTGTTATTCCAGACAAAAAGACGCGATCAGGGTTGAAACAGTTTGTGGCCTGCGTGGTAAATTTGTCTTCACTAATGTGTCATATTTACACTACTGTGAATTGTTGATAACTAGTGACTGTACATTATGTTGATATTATTTGTGTATGTTATTTAATGAAAAATGTAACTTTTTTACCGATTTAAATATAAGAAACTAATTAAGCAAGAAATATTAAAAAATATGATGCATTTTGGTTATTAATTTTAATGATAACTAATCAGTAAACAATTCTTTTTTCAAATGATACCAATATTCCTAACATTAGTAGGGAACAAGCACCGAAATTAACATTGTCTATATGACAAGTGACACTAAAGAGTAGTCTCCCTTTCTACTGTAACGACCTTTACAGATTTTGTGACTTACGTTCCGCTTTTGTTTGTTCACAGGTACGTTATGACGGTAAGGCGTTTGAAGTAACGTTAGACGTCAAAAACTTCTCCCCCTCTGAACTGGAGGTGCGCCTATCCGGGGGCCGACTCACTGTGCACGGGAAACACGAGCAGCGTGCTGACGAACACGGGTATGTGACACGAGAGTTTCAACGGGAATTTTCAATACCACAGGTAAGCTATATAGTTTAAAGGTATCATTCGGAGCACCTCGGCCATTTTCCACTGAAATCAACCTCGGATGCAAATAGACGGTTTAAAATGTTAGAAATCTATACATTAAACTATGTAGCAAGTATGTCGCATAGTTATTTCAATTAAGTAGTTAAACTTTATAGCTTTACTCTTCGGAAGGAATCTTTATTTTTCATGCAATAATACACTTCACTAGCAACCAACTTAAAGTAAATACAATTTAATATATATATTATTTTTTTTCATTTTGGGGCAGTTTCGCCAAGTTAATTCATTCGTCACCATGTGGTTAATTTAAGGCGAATACTTATACATATTCAGGCACCAATATTTTCATCGTTGTTCCATTCGATTACAGGAAGTGGATGCGGAAAGTTTCGAGTCATCAGTGTCAGAAGAAGGTTTGCTGACTATACGCGCCAACGTGAAAACGTCTGAACAACCAGTGGAAAAGAAAATAGAGGTTAAGACGGCGCCCGGAAAACTGGAGGCGAGCGAGGAAAAGTCGTAGACTTGACGGTTCTTTTGTTATGATAGAATGGATATGTTTCAATGATTCATTGTTTATGACAGCCTGTTTTTCTTAAAAATAGTATTGACAGTTATGAAAAAGCAATCAAAGTGTTTCTTCATTTTGTCAGTTTATGTGTGCCATTGACGTGTTCATTGTTTTGTTGCCGGTTCAAAACTAGTTCGGAGTACTGTAGTTTATTTAGATTCCATTTTTGTGTTCTAAATAAAGGTCGTTTAACATAAGTATTCTACATGAAGTTCATTCCATTTCATGTAAAACATTCATTATTTTTATTGTTTCAATTATTTCATTATCAGTTTTGGTGACTTGTATATCTGTGTTAAACCACATTATTTAAAAGCTGCCATGATAGTTATCACTGGCGAAATAAATTGAAGAAAAAAACATATGGTTGTGTGTTTTTGATTGATTTGTCCATGAAACATACTTATAGAAATAATGCTTAATAAAAAACAAACAAAGCAAGACTGGACGTCTTCCGGTCCGACAAACAAAACTAGAGTGGACGTCTTCCCGTCCGTATACCTAAATCAAGCAGGTGTTGCTGGAGGTGTGCGTCTTACAGGGATGGAGTGTTTAATTGTAAAGTTGATAATAAATAAGGACTTCCAAATCACAGAAACAGGCCCAAATGTTTAGAATTTTGACCCCCAGCAGAAAAGTGGATAACACATGTAAACATATTTATATTGGGCCACAACAAATTGATTATCAGGGAGTCTTCGGGTTTACCGCACATATTTCCATAAGATTTTTTTCAGGAACTGCTTCAATTTTCATAAAAATATCGAGAAAATGCCAATGAACTCACGTGACACCAAAAAGGTTAATATGTATGGTAAGTTTAAGATCACTGAAACAAATTGAACACTTCGTGGAATGCTTCCTTAAGCAAACCCATTACATTTAGCCGGGTTCGATTCACGCCCGGAACTTTGTCGATGATGAGTTATACCCCCTTCCCCCAAAACAACAACAACAACAAAACGACAACAACAACAAAACAAAAAAGGGTATAAAGCCTAACTTCCGACCCAACTCCTTGTCATGTTTAGAGCCTATGAGAGAAAAGGCCAACGCCGCTTCCAGTTGCGCTGCTAAAGCGTGGGGGAACTAGTCATTTCGTACCTTAGTCATCTTGTACCCTCTAATTTTCGGTCATCTTCAACGGTACAATTTGGTCACACTATACCGTATCGATCGATCAACAGATTATTCTTACCCGGTGAATTAGCACATAGTATAATGAAATCTTATTGAGCCCAGTGGCGGCTCTAGCGGGGCGGGGGGCGAAAAGACCCGTGCCGTGCCCCCCCCCCCCCCCCGTTTGCCGGCAAATGAACCCTCATTTTAACCTTAAATTGATACCTTAACAATTAAAACACTGATATAGAAAACAACAACATAAATATGTCCACTTTGTGTAAAATTATTGATGCATGAAGGTTAGAATTAAGTTCCGAAATTAACGAATTTCAACGTGTCATCTCACTACCTCAGTAAAAAAAATTTTTGAGGGTGTTGTGTTAATTAAGTTTTCAATTTGAGGGGGTTTGTTGCCCTCCCCCCCCCCCGGTATATGAATTTCTGGATCCTTAAATATTTCGATAAGTAAAATAATTGAGAGGGACCAATATTCTTGTAGTCACAGTCAACAGTCATATTAAGAACATATATATAAAATACACTAGAATTATTTTCATTTCATTTAACACGCTTATTTAATTGTCAACGAATATACGTTACATCTTACTTCAAATCCTGAAGCCGCCTAAGTTTACTCTTAATTAGATTAAAGTAGTTCTTCTATTAAAATGCTGTTGCTAATTGATGCAAAATAATATAAGGCTTGTTTAAGTTATTCAGAATATTTTGAAAAGGGTTGTAATTCATGCAAACCGCAAATCTTTTTATTGCATTGACCTCCCTTGATATACCTGCGCATCGCATGTTTTGAGAAAGTCCCCCGAAGCTGTGGTTCTATTCATGATCGCCTGTCAATCAGGCAATGGGGCGGGCTTTAGTGACGCTACGCTTCATGTATTCAAGTTATCGGAAACAACGTGCACAGACGGATTGGTTTATTTACTTCTGTTTCTTGTGTATTTCGTGTGTTTTTATTGTGAAAAAAGACAAAATGTGAAATAGAAACATGCAGAAGGACTTTTAATAATAATTTCGATTTTGGTTTTTAAAGTTTTGTTTTTAAAACAGTGACTTAAAGCAGAGAAAATAAGAAATACTTTTTAGCGTATCCGAAACTCAGGTGAGAAAGGTGTTTCAGAAATTGTTTGATCTTTGGATTGGAGTGTTTGTTCAAGCTTTATTTATTCTGGATAGCTACTGTTTTGTCAACGAAGGGAGTACAATTTTGGTTGTTAATCCCAAAAATGGATTAATCATTTAGGGATGAGAAATAAAAGAAAACGTCGGCAGTGTGTATTCTTTGGTGTTTGCCGACCAGGAAAAATTGAAATGTGTATGTAGATATGAATGTTGTCACAACTTCTGTGACAGGGGTATTAAATATGAAAGAAAAATGTGTAAAGCCAAATCAACTGCCATCCTCAGCCAATTTCAAGATGGTAAAATTGACGTTTTACTTTGTAATCGTGCAGTTTCTTTTCAAATTTGCCCAAGGGCAAGGACCAGGATTTAACAAGTTTTTCAATGTATCAGAAAACCAACCACCGGGAACTCAAGTTGGATATGTCAGCTCATCCCTTTCCTACACATATACAACAGATGATACATTGTTTCAAAATTATTTCAATTTGGACGAAAACACTGGCCGTATAACCACAAAAGTTGAAATTGATCGTGAATCATTATCAGATTTAAGGGATAACGAATTTAGTCTTCTAGTAATAGCACGAAGTACAACTGATGGAAATCACCCTGTTGAAGTTCACATAGAAGTTATTGATGTAAATGACAACCACCCTAAATTTCCAAATGATGTCAGTAGATTGCGAATTCGCGAAAACTCAAGGATTGGATCGATGTTTCGAATTGACACAGCAACAGATTTAGATTACCAAAACAATGCTCTAATTAATACTTACAGAATACTATCAGGTGAAGGACCATTCAGTCTTGTGTTCAACCCTGATCTTTATGGCCAAGTTTTGTTTCTGAATACAACTGGCGACATAAATAGAGAAGAAATAAGTCAATACACACTGATCATTCAAGCAAAAGATTCAGGATCACCAACACAACTTTCAGGAACAACAACATTAAGCATCGACGTCGATGATCAGAATGACAATTCACCGGTCTTTGATCCGAGTAATTACTATGCCAGTGTCAATGAGACTGATGATGTTGGAACTTTAGTCAGGCGAGTACATGCAACTGACAAAGACATTGGTGAAAATCAAAGAATCACTTACGAATTCCATAATCCCAATAAAGCTACTGCACAGTTTGTTATTTCAAGAGATACTGGAGAAATCAGAACAGCAGTCAAACCGCTGGTGTGTCCAAATGGTCAATGTGACTTGTCCATAGTTGCAAGAGACAATGGTACGCCTTCCTATTTGGGTCGGGCATTTGTGTATGTGACTGTCATTGATACTAACAACCATGATCCTGAAATTACTGTAAAATATGTTCCCACCGATTCAACAGAATACTCTAGTGTGAACGAAGATTCGGTTAATGGTGAAATCGTTGCTGGAATTACTGTTACTGATCAAGATGATGGAATCAATGGTGAAACAATTGCTAGAATCATTGCTGGCAATGAGCTGAGACATTTCTTGTTTGAAGCATATGACAGTCAGAAATATACTATTCGAGTAAATGGTGATGGTGTTTTGGACCGTGAAAGGTATCATGTTTACAATTTAACAGTGGAAGCAAGAGACAGGGGAAATCCACCCAGAATTGCTACCAAAGAAGTTGTTATTTATGTGAATGATATCAATGACTTTCCACCAGTTTTTGTGAACAAAAGAGTTGTACTGTCCATCAGTGAAATAACGGAAGTCGGAAGTTTCATTGCCAGCATGCATGCCACAGACAAAGACACCGGCATAAATGCAAAACTTACGTATAAGATAGAAACTGGTAACAATCCAAACTGGTTTCATATTGATACCGACACAGGCTTGATTACAACCAAAACCAGACTACATTACGAAATAGCTAACAGATTTACAATGAACATTTCTGTCCATGATGGTGCCATAAATCCCTTCTGGGATTACGCTTCTCTTCAAGTAACGATATGGGATGAAAATGACATGCCGCCGACCTTTGCATCGACCACCTTCAATGAAGAACTGGATGAAAACCTTGGCAGTGTCTCACCCGTGGTTCTTGCAACTGCTCAAGACAATGACTCTGGACTGAATGGTACCCTGGTTTATCAATTTCATCCCCATGTGGAACTCATGTATCCAAATACATTTCATCTGGATCAGTCTACAGGTGCTGTAACAACAAACAAGGCTCTGGACAGGGAGGTAATCTCTGATTATATCATAAAAGTAATTGCAAAAGACAAGGGCCCAGCACCATTAACTTCTACTGCAACAGTCTTCCTAAAAGTCAAGGACTTGAATGACAATCCACCGGTGTTTTATCCATCTCAGTATTTTGCCAATGTTTATGAAGGCCAGCCCCAAGGTCTTGAAATCACCAAAGTCACAGCTACTGATATAGATGAGGGTGAAAATGCTGAAATCATGTACTCATTTTTTGTCTCAAATTCAAAGTTTTCAATTGATTCAAATTCTGGCATCATCACAACTACAGCAACATTGAGAAAGGACCAAGGTAGCAGTTACATTCTAAATGTCGTTGCAAGGGGTAAGTTCATGAAATACTCCGACCGTGCAACTGTTCAAGTGTCCGTTCTTTCTGTATCTGACCAGCAGCCAATTTTCAATAGGGCAAACTACAGTTTTACAAATATTCCTGAGGATCATGGCACTGATGGGGCTCCTACATATGTCGGGTCACAAATAGGTCAAGTGACTGCAAACTCTGGTTCCATTGGTACTGTGACGAATTACTTCATTGTTGATGGAAATTTGGATAACACATTCTCTATTGATGGAACTGGCTACATAAGAAGAGAGAAAGCTATAGACAGGGAAAAACATCCTGAATTTGTTTTGAAAGTTGTTGCCGAGGCTGGCACCCAGTTTGCTGAAACTTATGTGCATATTACAGTGAAAGACAGTAACGATAATGCCCCAGAGTTTGAATATCCAAAAATAGAAGTTGACCTAATTGAGAACTGGCCAGTTGGACATTATATAACAGTATTTAGCGCAAAAGATGCCGACGCCCCGGGTCCAAATTCTCAAGTATCATACTCTCTTCAGACAGATCAAAATGGGGTGTTCGCATTTCAGGCAGATACTGGTGTACTTTATTTGAATAAACCAATGGAAAGGCTCACATCAAAGATGGTGACATTAGTGGTTGTTGCCAGTGATGCGGGCTCTCCTAAGTATTCATCGACACAACAAGTGACCTTGACTGTCAAGGATATTAACAACAAAACACCTAGGTTTGCAGACACAAAGTTAGAGAAATCTTTAATTGAATCGCACCCTGTTAACAGCCGATTTCTCAACGTTGAAGCTGTTGATAATGATGAAGGTGACAATGGTAGACTAACTTACAACATCACAAGGGGCAATGAAGATAAAGCCTTTGGAATTTTCCCTGATGGAAATCTATACATTGCAAAGACACTAGACAGAGAGGTTAAAAATTTGTACAAACTAAGTGTAGTTGCCCATGATCATGGCACACCACAGAGAAGCTCTGAATGCAATATAACCATTCACATCACTGATGACAATGACAACAAGCCAATATTTCTCAACGCCACATACCTGTTTTCTGTACCAGAGAATCGTCGATCTGGAAGCTACATTGGCAGAGTAATGGCATCAGATGCTGACATGGGCCGTAACTCTGATTTGACCTACTATTTCCAACACCACCAACAAACTAACTTTAGAATTGACTCTCAGACTGGGGAGATCTACAGTCTTGTAACGTTTGATCGTGAACAGTATGCAAAAAGTGAATATGCAATTGTGTTTGATGTAGTTGCAAGAGACAATGGTTTGAACCAGCTTGAAGATGTTGCTACTGTCAGAGTTACCATTCTTGATGTGAATGACAATGCACCGGTCTTCAAGCAACCTATCTATACAGTCAGTGTGTTTGAAAATGCTCCTACATATTCAAATGTTACTGTTGTGAAAGCTGATGATTTGGACTCCTTTGAAAATAGCGTTGTCACATACGCCATACTTTCCGGCAATGAAGATGGCATTTTCATCATGAATCAGTTTACTGGACAAATTTCTCTCAATCAGCAGCTTGATAGAGAAAATGAAGATTATTATGAGCTAACAGTTCTTGCCACAGACTCTGGCAAAGACATACAATTCAATGACACCTGTGTTGTCCAGATTACAGTTAAAGATATAAATGACAACTTCCCCATGTTTGCCCAGACGCAGCTTGATTCGAGTGTTCGTGAAGACGAAAAGCCTGGCTATATCTTGGGTCATTTTACAGCTACCGATACAGACTTGGGTGTTAATGCTGAAATAACGTACACTCTGTCAGGTCTTGATAATGATGGTTCATTTGGAATTGATGCTCACACTGGCAAAATCTATCTTCTGAAGAAACTGGATTATGAAAAGAAAAAGCTTTATCGGTTGAACGTTACCGCAACAGACAATGGTGTTCCTCAGTTACCATACTATGTGCGATTCAGTATCACAGTTGAAGATGTGAATGATAATGCCCCCATTTTTCAAAATGAGCCAATCGCCTGCAGTATAACAGAACATTCAACTGGAAGTGTGTGCACTGTTCATGCAGAAGATGCAGATTCAGACAAAAATGGCGAAGTATTGTACGATATCGTTTACCAAGACCCACCAGGTGATCAGTTTAAAATCGTGAAAAGCAGCGGGCAGGTTTACATTGATAAAGAAATTGATCGAGAATCGACAGATTTGTTCACTTTAAGAGTATCTGCTTTAGATCAAGCATCTGATGAATCAAAGCGTTTAACATCAGAGACAACAGTTACCATTAGTGTAAATGATATTAACGACAATAATCCTCAAATTACTTCCTTTAATGCCATTGCTGTTCCACTTTCTACTTCTGCAAACACGTTCATTACAACCATTAAGGCAACTGATGAAGATGCTGGCGAGAATGGCCGGGTGGCTCTTCAGCTGCTTCAAAGCAGTGGAAATACATTTTCCATCGAAAGTGCATCAGGTCGCTTTCTCTTGAATAGGCAATTGCCGGACAACCCACTAAAGTACCCTGTAACTATCCAGGCCCACGATTACGGACCCAGCCAAAGAACCATTCAATACCCACTGACGGTAATAGTTACAAATAACAACAATCAGGGCCCCGTGTTTCAAGATACGCCGTACACAGGCTCGATATACGAAAATGATGGTAGTTCTACCATTTTAACGGTAAAAGCAGCATCGAGACATGGTTCAGCTGTGCAATACTATGTAACAAACATTACCCAAAATGGCGCCCAGGTGGGGCGCTACTTCGTGATTAACATGGATTCAGGAGTGCTGAAGCCGAATGGGCCTCTAGACCACGAAGAAATCGGGGAAAGCTTCGATGTGGAAATCTACGCCATGGACACTGATGGCTCGACTCCACGCACCAGTTTCATTTTGGTAAGGTCACATTTCTTTTCATGAAAACTGTGAAGTACATTTCGTTTAAAGCTGCACCCAACAGAATGACAGTTTTGACACTCAGAATCAGCTTATTTTGGCATCATTGCCTTTAATTCAGTCATGTAAGAAATTTAAATTCACAATAGAACAGATTTCAATTATTTGGAAAACTGCCGAAATTTTCATTTTTTGTACAGTGTTGGTTACACATTTAGCCATACAACAATAAAAATAATTTTTCTATCATGAATATGAAAAACTGTGATCAGATATTTTGTCCTATAACACTGGTTTCCATACATTTACCAAAAAATGACTCATTCCAAGCCCAAAAATAAAGATGTCAAAAAAGGTCAATCTGTGAGAGTACAGCTTTAAAATGCTCTACTTTGAAAGCACATTTTGTATAGTATAAATAGGTCTTACACAACTAATATAAATCTTATACATCTTAATGAAAGTGTCTTTGAAGATTAAGTTCTTTTAATTTAGCTTGGTGGGATTAAGTAATATCTTGGTGTATCAATTTTAGCACACAATAGACCAAACATGATCAATGAAAGAAAATCTGGACAAAAACACTAAAATAGTGAAAATAGAATTGCATTGTTAAGGTTATTTTTCCCAATATTTCATTGTCACATCATTTCAAAGGAAATCTTCCTAACAGCTTTTTGTTTATTGCCTGTGAAAAGATTGCCACAACAAAGTGTCCATACTTGCTGTCTACAACATTTATTGCAGAAAATTGTTCTGTGTTTCACACCTAAATAATGCATAAGAAATTGGTCAATATGTCCCGTCAAAATCTCCCTGGGGACATCGATGACCATTCCAATTAGTTGTGTCATACAAATGACAAACAGTTGAAACATGAAAATGGCCTGCTGGTCATTTAGATTTTTAAGATATCTCCATTACAAATTGACAGGGGAGAAATGCGATATCCTGGTCATTAGTCATTTGTTCGTTAAAGCATGCAGGGTTAAATTAATTAAAATGACTGTTTGATTAGATGCATATTTAATTGTTCAAAGATACAAGTTTTTCAGACAAACATGAGATACTTCAATTTTGAAGACGAAAATTAGATGTTGTTAAAAAGTTAAAAAGTTCAATTGCTGTTATTCCAGTAAAGCCATCAAAAGTCATGAAAAGTAAATAAGATCGTTGCCCAGACATTTTATACCTTCTTTAAACAGTTATATATGCTAGGTTAATGTTCTTGTTTTGACGATGAATTTTTCTGTTTCTGACTTCTAACACCCGCGATATTACGTTTACCAAACTTCGAGGGGTTAAAATGGCTTGTGTTGCCATGAAATTTTAAAATCGTACAAACATGATTCATTCAATGAATGTAAATGGCCACAACTTGTACAAGATTCCAAAGTTGCCACCTACGAATACCTGTGCCCGACTACTTCAAAAATCAATGGAACTGCGGGACTATCTTTGTTCGAGATAGTGTGTAAAACTGGTGTTGACATATAAGGAGCTCTCTTAAGCCTTTATGTCACCTAGAGCTCAGATCGAACTTTATGTTATGTTGATAACAGTTGCTTACATATGCGAAGGTAGAAGTTGGTATCTCTTGGTTTGTTGTAGAATTTTTCGGCCATTTTGGCATCGTTTGGCACTCAAAAAGCAATTCTGATTGATAGCTGAAAGTTTTGTTATTGTGAGAATGATTTGCAAAAAATCGTCAATTTTGATTTCTACCTCTTGCCTAGATTTTTCGTTACGTAGGGTCTTAAGGAACGTATATTTTGTGTTACATTTAATCTGAATGCACCCAATGCATGAACATTTCGATTTTGTTTCATCTCTCTGTATACAGTTTTTTTTTTTGGTACATGTATGCATATTTGCAATAAATCATGGTTCATTACATTTTGTATATTTATAGGAATTTTTGTGAAATATTTTTGCTAAATATAAAAAAATATTGTTTTATCAGATACAGGTATTTGTAGAAATATTATATTCAATATAATTTGCTACTGTAAGTTATGTGTCAAGATAAATCTTGTACCTGCCTCCGAAACTTGTTATATTGTCATGCTCAATTAGTATTAATGAACAGGAACTATCAAAATTGTTACCTTGGCGACGGCTATTCAACAAATTGATACTTTCTCTTTCAAGTTTCATTCTCGATTATTTTTAATAAATTTCTATCTGTATGTGATCAAATTGTTTAAATAAATTATATAGTGATTTAACACATATTTTGTCATCTGTTGCGAAGTTCCAATAATAAATAAAAAAACATTGGTGAGGTATTTTTTTAAAAAGTAGCAAAACAGCAATTTCCGACAAACATTTTAACTTGTTAATGTTAAATTTATGGTCGTTAAGTTTGGGTACAAGTTTTATGAGAAGATGAAATTCGACACTTTCTTATAGGAATGAAACATTTTGTATATCCCTCCCTTCGCGAACATGACCCAAAATGTTTGAGACAAAACAAATGGAAATACATTTTCCTTCGACTAAATGACATGAAAGATGTGTTCCTTATTCAGAAAGCTTTGTTTTGTCCATTTGTCTGTTGGTTTTTGAATAAATACTGATTGTGTCCAACATTTTGGTTTTACTTTTCGGTTTAATCACATATTTCTGTCTATGAAAAGAACACCTTGGCAGATAGCATTCAATAAAATCGCTGATGGTGCGGCTAGATTTTGTCATCATTTTTGTTGAGAATAAAGGCATCAGGATGATGTTTCAAACTCTTAAAAACCTCAATCAAAAACTGCTTAAAGTAAAATCGCATCACATAGTCTGTTGCATGACAGGCAATCGTCCATATTTTGAATATGGTCGCCTTTGTGACAAAGACGAAGATAGTGTTACATTGTTATCAGATCTTTATTTCACCCCCTCTCACAAAACAACCATTCAAAAAGCATACTCAGGTTCGAAAATATTCATTTCCATAAGACTTTAATTTTGAAAGGTTTTAAGAGGTTTTTTGTTCCAACATTCGCGAATAATAGAAAACCGCCGAAGGAGGTTAAATATTTATTCTTTGTAACCTAAAGCAGTCTGTGTTTTGTATGTTTTTAAGGGTATTTAGGCGTAAGCCTCTTACATATTTTACTTTTAGATCAGAGGTATTTGGGAAATTGTTGCCTATCGTCCAATGTTTGAAATGGTGGTCTCTCATTACATTGTGTCATCAGGTCTGTTTAGTCACTTCTTTTATGGCTGTTTTACGATCATCTTTAAGGATGTGCTCAATTCGTCAATTCGTTTGAGTATTGCACTTGATGAAGTCATTTTGAACTGATTTGAATTTGGAATTTTAGTTTTATCTTTATTGGAAGATAATTATGATTGATAATATTTGACTCTTGGAATATCTGAGTTTCAAATAGAAACAAGCCTGGATTCATGTACACAATATATTTTTGGTCATTTTGTATAAATTATGCAAACTGGAACATTATATGATTATAACATACACCATAAAATGAATCTGTGTACTTAGATGAATACCACAAAGAGATAGGTACATATTTCAAGATACGACCCTTCAATATGAAAAGGTACATGTACCTTCTGATACAATTTATAGTATTAATTTCGTTCACCATTCCAAATTGTTTTTGTACGAAACACGCTACTATGTGACCTAGTTCAACTGGCAAATGTCCACAATTATGCTTTATTTTGACATGTTACAAAGTGTTTCAAATCCGTCATCTTTTGATTTTATCACTAAAACGATCAGCTTGGTTCATTAATTATAAATAGCTGAGTGTGGGTTGGACGATGAAATTGTAGATTGCATCTTGAAACTGGCAGCGTTACAAATAAGTTTACTTCAATTTTTACGTCCTAAAGGAATATAATTGCCACTATTGTTTTAAGAAATGAGTGCGTTCAGTTCTGGATGCTAGGGTTTCAATTAGATTTGTTCGAACCTGTAACGAAAGAAATAAGAGTCTTTGGTATGCGTAACCAAATCTTTTGGTCCATTGACGCAATTTACACGTACCTATTCTTTTCTGTGTCTCCGAAAATATTTTTTCATTTACGAAACAAAGGAAATTTATGCTAATGTACTTTAATACTATTGAGTTACAAATGATTCAGCATTAGTGGGCGAAAAACATTGTCCAGTATGTAACATCTACAGTATTCTTCTTTTAGATAAAAAAATTTCTAACTGGAGAAATAACGAATGACGCTGTATTCTGCTCAGCTTTAGTCATGTTTTTTAAATAAAACCAGAACAACAAAGAAATTAGAAAGTTATCAATGGCTTGTATCTTGTCATTTTGTCCGAAGGATGTTTTTTTTTTTACGAGCATTGTCTACTTTTTTATTACATAGTATGCGGACCATGAATATTCTCGAGTGCACTAGTTCATTCATTAAACTTTTACAGTTGATAGTCAAAGATAATTCATTACAATTCATGCTCACACCTTGTTTTAAGGCTAAACTTTTAACATAAAATTCGAACTTTAGTTTCAAGTAGATCTGGGCAATGTAATGTTTATGAAGTGCCTTATATAGAATCTTTAATGATTTATTTTATTGCAGCACAGGTTTTCGTTGAGTGCTGTATGTCAATATAAAATGGGCTCATGCAGTAAATATTTCTGACAGTTTTATTCCAATCTATCAATTCACATCCATAATAAACATATTTTAGAAAAACTTGTGATAACAAATCAAATATTTTCCTATACGAAACTTATTTAAACCATGCTACAGGTGCAAGATGGATATGAACAGCTATTTGACATTTTTTGTTTAAATTCTTTGTTTCAAATCGAAACAGTTTAATCATTAAGATCGCCTCATTGTTCGCATTCAAATTTAGTCATTTAAATACATCAAAGATAAAGTCTGGTTCAGACGGGAGTGACTTCCTAAATAACTTTATCATTACAAATTTGCATCTTAAAATGTCCATTGCATTTGACAACGGCAGGTTTTGGGGTTATTTAAGAAGCATGACCACCACAATTTGATGCAGATAATTTAAATTCAAGTAGACTATTACAAACATTTCTGCATTTGTTTTATTGATTTTATGTGTTTTCAAATACTTAAACGTTGCATAACAAACAGAAGTCCTTAAAAATTTAATAGAGTGCCTCTGTGAACGATGTAATCTG
Source organism: Mya arenaria (assembly GCF_026914265.1). Lineage (NCBI taxonomy): Eukaryota > Metazoa > Mollusca > Bivalvia > Myida > Myidae > Mya > Mya arenaria. The sequence continues at coordinate 25,538,260 of NC_069124.1, read as the reverse complement.
TGACTTAATCCTTCTCAATCATTTTACCATATTTACAAGTGATGCCCATTTTTGTTTTATCATAAGTTTGTTTAAGATATTTAAAACAAGTAATTGCTAATTTTCCAATCCCAATTTTCAAGTGCATATATTGACAGCATTCAAATATTTGTTTTAGCCAAGATCTGATCATTACTCGGCCATCATTTTGGCTGGTAACGAAATTGTTGGCTCATGTGTTGTGTCTTATTACCACTGTATAAACACGTGAGGCTTCTGTTTGTCTTTCACTATTTCGTAACTGTTTCTATGTGAGACGTTTTGATTATCTTTTGTTTTCTTTTCATTATGAAAAATTCTTGTTCAGTAAACCACATGTCAAGATGTTATTTGATTGTAATTATTTTAAGTGGAGAAAAAATATTCTCTGCATTAAAACAGGTTTATTTGCTAAGAAGATTCTTGTTTGAATAATTTTGTTTGTTTTTATTTGTCTGCAGAAAATATGATAAGGAAATTGGATATATTTCAGGAATATGATATTGAAAAAAATTGATGTAGTCAAAGTGCTGTAATAAGCTTGAAAAACCTCTATGATCATACATAAAATGACTTTAAAGCACCTAGGTATATTATAAGCGTGATGGATGAAATATTTATGCACAAACTTCTTTTTGGGGTCTTATACAGTAACTCAGCTGGATTTCTCTGCACGTTCTTGTTAAATTATGTTTTTGCTCCAGATATTAACCAAGTTATTCAGTTTGCTCTGTGATGCAAAATATTTATTTTTTTCATAAATTTATTGCATTATGATAATTTGTTGTAATCTCATTTTCTTATATAAGTCAGTGACCTCACCAATATTTCATATGTTATTTGATTCGAACATTCATATGTAAATGTTCAGAGATGTTAGGTCGACTTGTAAACAAGTTTTCACTATTTGAATGGTATTTCTATAGGAAGATGAAAAATAATTATTTCGAAAGCTTAGAGAGTATGATAATTCTGTTGCATACGGTTAACCAAGTTATATCAAGTAACGTCACGACTAGTTTAGTACAGAGGACTTGTGTATTCGGCAATATCATAAATGTCAATATATTATATCGAGCGGATTGTTACTTGAATGGCCATTCACTACATAAATAAATAAAGTTGAATTGAATCATCCACTAAATGTTATAAGCCATTTACAATCGCAATATCATAAATAATTATTTTAGGATTTATTATGCAAAATGCATAAAAAAATGCTATATACGTAGTGCGCACAATTTTAATGCTATCGATTTATGACTCTACAACAAAAGTTATTACACTTGTCATATATAAAAAATATGTAATGTGGATGTTAATCCATGTTGGCGACGTCTTTTCAGTCTTTTATTATATATGGCTCATAACCTGCTGGAGGCCAAACTTTGAATATTTAAATATTCTGTATTACTTTTTTTTTGGGGGGGGGGGTATAGATGATGTTCTTGTGATAATATACTTAAACTTTGTAACAAAATTTGAAATAATAATTTTTGCCTAAAGGAAAGGAAGAAATTGAACAAAATTGTATGCATGGTTATAACATTAAATGTAGTATGACGATTTTCATGCATGTAAATGTTTAATATCATTTTAATGTAATGAAAATTACTGCCTGTCATTAAATGCCTTCACACATCAATTTATATCGATGTTATAAAATAACATGTGGATGGAGTTAAATATATTTGGTTACCATGACGATTTTATGCACACATAAAAATCCAAGAAAAAAAATTCTTATTCATATACTTAAAAGTCAAAATGTACTGACTAACTTATATAAATATGAGTCATTTTTAAATTTTTGCGTGCAATTTGGTACTTAATTGATTACCTGTATATTTACGTTGGATCTTGTTACAATTGTTTTGTATGTAAGGAAATTTGATAACATAAAATGTGAGGACATAATAAAAAACGAACCAGACGCTATGAAACATGAGGTTATTTAATGGTGCGAAAATCATTCATGACGAAAATTGTCTTTTTCTTTTTGGTATGAAGTCGTTAAATATTTTTTTATGTCAGTGAAATTATACCATGAGATTATGGGCCAAATACTTTTAGTATATATCATCATAAACGAGGTAGTATTATAATGCCCTTGCCCTTATTTAATACCAAATAATTCTTCATTTTTACCTGAATCCTTTTTGATATATAATATTAAAATGATTTTGAAAGTCTGTGTGACAAATAATGCCAAATTTTGTTTTTAGCTTACTGTGTACCAACCTCTTGCGTCCCAAGTGCTCCGAATAAAGCTTCTTAGTATCGCATAATTAAATATTACAAAGTTTAAGCAGTTCACTATTCTAGCGAATTAAATCACCTCCTATTTCCGAATTATATTGTAGATTTTGAAAAAAGATGTATTTGAAAATTTATATTCTTTTTTTTACGAGTTTGAAACTGGTATAAAATTAACTGGGATGTCCTTTCTTTTGGTGATCTCTTGAGTCAAACTTGTCGATTTTAGCATCAGCGGTTGGAGAAAGCTGTCGCCATGTACAGGCGATGGCAGTAAAGCACTCTGACTGGCTACAGGAACTCACTCTCTATTTAGCGAGGACAAATGTATTGAACTTTGGTAAACCTACAAGAACGGTGTCTGTATTTAAGCGAGGACAAAAGTATTGAACTTCAGAAAGGGCTGCATTTTCAAGAGATTTGCACTTTGACATTGGACACCATTGTCATTTAGAATTATGCTCTTACGGGTGACAGCGTGGGTTTGAACCTCTTTGTGGTCAGCGTATCCGAAGTTTGGGCTCAGATGTTGGCGCGGGTGGATCGCAGCGAAGAAAAGAGCCCTACCTGGTCAATTATAGACCTTTGGAATTGATTCACACTTGGCAGGTTTAATAATTTGTAATTTGAGAATTTTGATTATCTTTCTAATTCCTCTGATGGGATGTTATTGATCCGATCAAACCGATTTAATCGTCATAAAATTCTTTCAAAATGATGATCTATACATGTTTAAGGTCATGTAGTTCGAACTTGTTTGCATTCATTTCAGAAGTAATTTCTTTTTCTTCCTCAAAGTAATCTTTTAGGTGGCCCACACTCGTGAAATAATCAGTAGGGCTAATGGCTATCCTGCATTCCTTTTTGCAGTATAGAAACTCGCTCAATGCGTGTATTGTGGTCGACAAACATCGGAATGAAAAGTTTTTGGCATGTAATGCCGATAATTGAAAATAGAAATATAAATGAATATGTCTAAAAATACAAAAAGTTAATATTTTTGACAAAGGTTTTTCAATTATACCATTTTTTGGTTTGATTTCGGTGCGATAAATATGACTGTTAATTGATTTATGCTGATCGTTTTGAAAGAACTTGTGCACAACCTTTTGTGCAAAGCTTATTATGGTTAAAGCAAAATTGGTAAGATTGTCAACAAAAAGTATCCCGTTTTGTCAAAGTTTGAAGAGTTTAGGTGTGGGCATATAATTACGTAATTTTCAGAAAAAATTGTATAAATAATACCAAGCAATTTCAAGTTACATTTCATCCTGGTGCGCATTTGGTTGATTTACGATAAGGCAAGTTTTATAAATAAAAGATAGGTTATGTAATCGTCTTGCTGAAATTTTAGAATATAAATTAATGCATGTATTATGCCTATGTTGCTGACATTATTAAAGGATATGTTTCTTAGGCATAATTGGACAGAAGTTATTAGGTTATCGTGTGTTATATTGATCTGTCACTCATAAACAGTTCACGTTTTGATGTATGACTTAACCTGTAGACATGCTGATAAATTATTCATACACTTTTTATGTATATATAAGACATGCCACTATCTTCGCTACAAAAAAATAGATCTTATTAATCATTGACATTTATTTACAAGTAATTGCACGTTAAGTCTATATTTCCTGTCAATATATCAAAGTTTGTAAATTCAACAAGCCTATAGTCTTACCATTTATTTATAATTTATGAAATTTACAGTCGAAACTGAATGTAATTAATTAAGCTCATAGGAAATTTGAATTCTGAGAAAATGGACTTCTTCCTCTGTTTCTTTGCAAAACAGGCGGTATGATAAATTTTAAAATAAATGATGCATCATATCTCCTTAAAACAGACTTGCAGTGCAAAGTACTTAAAATGTAAGGAAAGACTTCCTGCATATTTTGGCAAGGAAACGAAATACAGATCGGGTCCATTCCGGCAATTTTTGGCAATCCTTTGTTCCTGGATTTTTACTAGATGGGTGGTGCCCAAGAAATAGTTTTGCTCTTATTTTTATGTGAAAAAAATGCTTTCACTGACGTTTTATGTGCCTGAAGTAATTTGGTAGAAAGTATACGACCCCTTTCTTTAGTTATTATAACCTTGGAACAGTCATGAATGTTACTATTGGAACTGGTTGCTTTAATAAAGAGACAAAGAAAATCGGAAACCACATTACTTGAGGTTGAAAAAAATGGGATATTTTATTGAGCTATAGCCTGCTTTGATGTAATTACGCTAAAATGGAGCATAAAATAAATGATTCTAATCACTTACAAAAACTGATCGTTGATTAGGTATGTATGAACCATTTATTGACCAGTAACCTTAGAAAAACATAAGGCAAAAAATTACAAACTATGAAACCGCATGTCACCAGTGGCCAGTACGGTCATTTGTTGTCCAGTAAAGAATTAATGCAATCTGTCATTGTGGCGATGTTTTGGGACACCTCGTATACACTCTGTTTTCATGTCCTTTGACACCTGACAGTGCAAACTGTTATGTTATCTAATGGTGATAATTACGGTACAAGGTTTTCGGGTAATTAATATGCGCACTTGGACATTTGTTGCTCGTGTTGTTTGTATACTTAATAGTTGTTTATTTGCCAGATGTTCATCTGCATATGGTACGTTGTTCGTGTACTTGATAGTTGTTTTTTTGGGCCAGACATTCATCTGCATAACATGTAATGTTTTGGCAGTCTTGTCACCATGTTCCTTTGAAGATTTCTTCTTCGTGTTTTCTAGGGTCAGCCACTTGTCCAGGGTCATAGCAAAAATTACAGGAAAATAATTAGATAGTAGGCTTTTAGTTTTTGCAAGAACTGACGAATCCTCTAAAATTTTGCGTAACATTTGAGTTATTATACAAAGAAATACCCCACTATTCACTATAAATTGTCATTAAAATTGTATATATAGAGGTTATATTACATGAGTGGTCAAACAGTTCAGAATCATTCAACACTTTGCTTGACCACAAATGTGATATTCTGTTGATATACAATTTTAATATCCATTTTACAATTCACACATCCAAATGCATAAATATCGTTACACAGCGCGCTTTAAGCACTATTCATATTTGATGTCACATTAAAAGTTTTATACACTATTTATAAATGACGATGTCATTTATTATATAAACATGTACAAAGACCATTGTATTCTCATTCGATCAAGATATTGGAAGCTTGACAGGGATAAGTTCTATTAGATTATTTCCAAATTTTTCATTGATGAATTGGAAAAGATAATTAGAAATAAGTGAGTACTATACAGACACTTGAAATTCATTAGAAAGATCGTACGCGCACACATCATTAAAACATAGTAAATAGACTCGCACAATATACATGGTGATTTAAGGCCTAACCTTCCATATACAGGACAAAAATTGTAATTTTTGAACATATATTGATAGACAACATATATAATTTTCTCCGCGAGATAGTAAACATCTATTTGTTGAAGTTCTTTTCACGAATTTATGGGAATTGGTTCTTCTTTTCAAACTCAGTTAAATCAAGCGCGCAGTGAATAGAAATCTGTTTGACGATCTTTTGTATTTTAGGATGCCTTACAACAATATGTTTTCATTCAATCGTATGTTCTTCTTCTTCAATGGTTTTATACGTATTTTACATTGTCACCTTCGGTTAAGAAGTATTAAAGCGTTATAAGCGTATTATGTTGGGCTTGGTAATGTCTGAATCATGATCATTTAAATGTTTTGTGAAAGATACCGTTTAATATTTTCCGTTCCGTCTGTGGCAATAAGTGTTAAATATGCTTTAGATTAGATATTTTCGTATAATGACTTTGATGCTATGAAAAAAATAAAAAATACTTTCCAAAAACGTTATTTTATTTGTAAAAACCATGCAGGTATTCATGAAAAATTGATGTGGAATGTTCGTTTAGTATGTAGTTGCTGGCGAAGCAAGCATCTTGCGCTATAAAATTAGTATGAATAAGTAATGTAAGTCTTTTGTGCTTGGTTTATGTGTATTGATTGGCTAGCCATTATTGTTTTAAATGCTGAAACGCATTGGTGATGTTTTTTCTACATGTCGTCTTCACAAAATTAGATTGAGGTCATTTAAGGTTTTGAAATGGTCATATATTTTATATTCTATCATGAGGTCATTTGACATGTCCTCTGTGTTGCATCATGGGTTTGTTGGTCCCTTTGGAAGCCAGTAAAGAAAAAAACTCACGATCAGAATAAATTGACCCTTGAAATTATAATCAAGAACTCTTTTGGCCTAAATTATTGTGATGCAACACAGGTTTTAAGCAGTTAATTTTATTGATATATACTTAATATGCTTAATGTCCATTATTTCAAAGCAAACTTCTTTGTTTAGCATTTTATCACCAGCGAAATGGTCACTTCAGAAGAAACAGAGAAACACCCAGTATCATACAGTATTAATGAGTCTACACGACTTAATTGATGAATGACTTCAGGCGAACATTGTCTTCTTAGCTCCTAATAAGATTTACACCTGATTGAATTTCCTGGAAATCAGCTTCTCGTTTTAAGCCTTTCCAAATATTGTTACCAAGGCTTGCAGACATGTTCAATTTCCTCTAAATTGATTGTTTCTAACCGAGTCACTTCTGTATGCCCCATGGTATAAAGTTTCTGCATGTCTTAGAATTCGCAGGCATAAAGGCGCTGATTATGACATTGTATTAGTGGGAAATGATTGTAAGAAACAAAATGATTAACACAGAATTTTGGCATTTGCTGTATGGGTCAGATATTCTGGGACATACCCTGAAACCATTTCAACCAATGGTGGCAATTGTGGATCATCTCTTGCACCAGTTCAAAAGGCTTGCAGGAGTTCAGATTCAACTACAACAATGTGTCGACCAGAAAGTGTAAAACCTGAATGACAAGTCAATGGATGCCATAAAATGCAGATTTCTATATCATCACGGCTGTGGCCATTATATGTTGTATCTGCAAATACTATAAAACACAATAAAATGCAAATTAGAAGGTGCTAAAAAAGTGCCAATAATCCGGCTAATGTAAATATTCCACGTTCAAATGCCATGAAATTCTAATCTGTGAATGTTCTTATACAGACTTCAAAGGGCAAATACTGTAAGCTAGCTGCCAGGGTAATAATATAAATGATACCATGTACACTTTTTAATGCGGGCACTGTCCCAAAGCCTTATGATAATTATGGCTAATTATTTTCATACTGTTGAGCAGCTACCAGACTGTAATCTTGTATGAAACAAACTGATATGTAAGCAGATTTGGAACAGGATTTACTAAAGGTTTTGATTCTTTTTGAAGCTTGACCTGAGAAAAGACTGAATGACATGGTGGAATGATTAATTGGTTAGGACAGAAAGGTGATTACTGAACAGCTAGGTGATTACTACTGTGAAAGTCAATGTGAAGCACTATCCAGTGGTACTGTAAAAGGGTCATTCTTTAATTTAGATCAATTTGTTATGATCAAATTTTGCAGAAAACTGTTGTCCTTACCTTGTTTGTAAGTTTTGTAAGTGAAACAATTGCTGTTATAATAAGGTGATAAGCCAATTATATACTTGCAGGCCTAATATGACTTGGTTTGGCATGAAAAAATGGGTTAAGTCAGAGTTTGGTGCATTAATTAAGACGCAAGATTCACACAAAAAAATAATGAATAAACAGTTTCTGTTCTATTTATTTTATTTTTGCAGTCCAAGGTTGTCATTTTGATGAAATAAGACTTTTTGCAAGGCATCTGTTAGAAGCTGGTTCTGTATCATTTGTCCCAAGTGTTGACAAGTATTCTGAGAATCCACCAAATTCCCAGAGTTTCAAGTGGTTAGCCAGATGGGACAGGAAAAAATTGCCAGAAAGTGAAAAAGATGTCTCTTGATTAGAAATTGGGGGAAATATGATTGATGACATGATTGACACATTGAGGTTGGGCCATAATCTTGACTGGACCCAGGAGAAATATTGGCACATGATCTGTCTGATCTTCCACATCAGAATGTTCTAATTTGATTAATTTCCGAAATTGGGAAATTCAGAATCTGAACATTTGTTTTATTATATGAGATTTATTACAAATTGAGATTAGTCTGGTGCTGGTAATATTAACTATATGCAAATTGCAGCATTGGAGGCTGAACTAGCTGGCACAATAAATATTGTTAAAGTAACATCAGAATCACTTCACAAGTAACAACTTCAGAGCTCTATGACAATGTAATATAATTGTTCAAAGAAGCAGCAAATCGAGACTCTTGTTGTGTTCTGCTATACCTCTGTAAGAGAAAAACTTGACCTCAGTTACTTGCATGCTTATAGATTATCAGGGCTAGAAACATGAAGCATGTTCATTCAACCATTTGGAATGTTTTCTTGGTGTCCAGCTAGGAGAATAATGTAATCTTTTCATGTACAGTTGATAATCCGGGCTGGAAAAATATAGGCTACTTTATGATCTTTCTGAGCTTCCACATCAGTATAATCTACATGGATGAATTTCAGAAATTTGAATCCGGACATCTTTTCTTTTCATTTAATATGTTACAAATTGAGATAATGTCTGGCATTGAAATTTGCATTCAGCCACCATTATTTGATTATTTTCTTAATAATGCAGTTCTGCTTCTATAGTGTATAAGTGGCCAAAGTAACACAGTTGTTGAAGCTGACATAATTATAAACATCAGAAGCATAAGAAATAGCTCATGAGGAGTATAAGAAATAGCTGCAGTGGTAACCATGTTCACATTAAATTGAAACTATTGAATGCAGTGAAAAATAATTGCAAATTTACTTTTTGAGGAAAAAGCTTGACCCCAATTATTGGTATGCTAATAGATTCTCAGAGCCAGGAGCAGTATTTTAATTACCCTTTTGCATGTCTTCTTGATGTCCAGCAATGTGATTTATGCTACTGTCATGTACAGTACTGAATGAGGTGGCCACCTTAGCACCCTGAAATCCCCCTTTACTATTTCCAAGCAGTTTTAATTACTTGGCCAGATGGCTCAGGGTCTTGGAACATTAAGTTGACAAGACCAACATGAGTGTTTGTCTGTTTTGGGGGATACACAAGTGGATGCCATGTTTTTGCATCATGCCTCATTTGCAGAACAAGATCCCATTTTCCATCCATTTATTCATGAATTTGCATCTTTGGTTCCAAAAATCTGACAGATTGATTTGCAGAAGAAATTGGTTGCCATTTCTCTATCATTAAATCATTCATGTGTTTGTATTGATGTCATGTAACTTCTTAGCTAAGAAGATCTAAATTAGTCTTGACTCAATACTTAAAACTTTTCTGACATTAGGTAAATAATTGACAAACTTGTAAGATCTATGTCTTGAAATTTCCTGTCTTGGAATAGGGAATCCCAGGCATAATACCTCTTTGCAGTATATATCTAGATAGTTTACCAGACTGCTAATGCTTTGTTTGACATCGTCTTGATATATGAACATCAGGGGGTTACGGAAACTTGTTAAGACAGCTTGTTTTGTTTTTACTTTAGAAACTAGCTGGTGTTTAATAGTTCCTGAAAACATGATCCTCATTACAATGTAAAAGATAAAAAAAAAAACACAAAGGGAGTAGTCTTATATTTATATCCCTCTCAAAAGATTTTTTCCAGGGATTTTCTTGAATGAGTTGTATGAAAGTGCTTCTTGAATGAATAAGCATCATAGTGCTAACCATAAACTTATAAGAAGTAGTTGAGTTGTAGTATTTAGAAACCTCTCAGAGAAATGAGTTTCATATAAAAAAAGAGAGAAAAAGTTAGAAATTTTGCCACTGTGTTTATGATTATTCAAGATATAAATATTTTGGAAAATGAAAATTGGTGGTATAAATATTTTGTTTGTGGTATTTTATGTAGTGAAATGTCTGGAGATGAAAGATTACATATTTATTGAAGATATGAAGGCTGTATTAAATCATAAGGTATCAGGAAATAAAACTCCAGAAGTCTGCAAGCACCTTCTGACAATAATGACATCCTTATTACCAGGGACCATGTGTTCTGCAAGAGTTTGATTGGCTTATCATTCAATCTACTTTTGTTCTTCCACTTGAGAAGTGTCAACAGTCATCAAATATTGAAACTAACCCATCAGATATCATATTTGATAAGACTGGCTCAATAAAATGAATTGCCCTGTAACCAAAGCCTTTAATAAACCTATAAATCTGCCAGAATAGCTACTGAAGAAGTCTGAGATTTATAGGGGGTTTAGATGAGAGGGGGGTAGGGTGGAGAGGGGGTCTTTAGTATGATCTTGAAATGGCCAGAGCCAAAGGTGGATTTGTAGTATGTCCTTCAGACCTACTTGAGGGCTATTTGTCAACACTTGGCTAACTCCTTGCTAAGTTGTGAGATTTGTTGAAGAGATGTTGATGTGTAAAGGGCCGAATGACTGGACATTGAAAAAAGGGTTGTATAGATATGGTTTGACAAGTGTCCCTATAAGGGTAAGGGTTTGGGTGGGAATTAGCTATTTTGTTGTTGCATATCACCTCAAGTTTCAAAATGTGTCCAAGTGTATTTTACACTCCCAGTACTTGTAGACATTCAGTTAAATCTTTTCTTTGAAAATGTTATGATCAATGTGTTAGATAAGAAGGAATCATTATAATGATTCACAACACAACCATATTGATCACTGATTTTGATATCTATAAGCTGCTGAAATGTAGCTTGGGAGTTCATCAACCCAAATGGCATTTTATTGTTATGATGTAAATCTTGGGTGTAACTAACACAATGGTATTTAACAGTGTTGTGTCTTCTTTTGTGGCTGAACTAGGACATGTTTTTATTTGCTGACTTTGTTGATATTGCTTAATTGATTTCAATTGGCACTTTGCTCTGTTCTAGATTCAAATATAGGTGCATTTGCACAATTTTCAATTCTGCTATTATCAGGGTATGGTTGCCTCCATATGAGGGGAATAGTCCTCATTGCTGAGCCAGCCATTTCAATGTACTGTTGCTAAATTTATGGAGCATATTTGTATTTTTTTTGGCTGGGCAACCATGAATAAATCATACTTTCTGTTGACAATCATTTGAACTAGTCAGTTGGAGCAGGTTTTGTAGGTTAATAATAGTTTCTAATCGGTCACATTAATTGGGAAATCACAAGCCTAACACTTTAGATAAAAGCTGCAAAAAGGATGTACATGCTTGTCAAAGTTTAGAAGAATAATTACAGAAATTAAAAGATCAGTAAATGAGCTCCTGTCCTGGTTTAAAATGCATCCTTTTCATTTTTATGACAGATTTAAATGTAAAAATTGCTGGCTTTTTTCATGTTCAAAGAGAGTTTTTATTATCATTGATCTGTGAGGAATGTATGGATCATAGAAAACCTTTTTGTTGATACTGTCAGTGTGTTTGATTGAGAAAAATATTTATATTCTGTGTGGTAAATGTTTAATTTTAGGTATATTGTCATTACATCAAAATGATGGTGGCTCAGGTGACTTTGGAAGGTCATGTACGTAATACAGCACATATAGGTTATTTATTATGAAATCTATCAGTTTTGTCTTACATCTTAAAGAAGCAATGATCTTTTTTCACTCAGTTATTATGATAAATAAATTATGCCATTTATAATTATTGACTTTTATGGCCATTCATCTCGTAATTATTTTTTCTTGTTCTATTGAGGATGTTATGAAAGAGATGTACAAAGAGGGTTACTTGTTTTTTGATGCACAGATGGCCATACCAATAAAATTATCAGCATTTTCACAAACATTGCCCATAACAGGACACATAGTGGTCATTAAATTTGCAAGAAGGTCCATTTTTATAGTGGATTTCTCTTTCTCTGGTTAATTGGAGGTTTCAATTATTCAAGGCCCTTGAACCCTGCAGGTCTAAGACTTGGGATGTTACAGTTCTTACTGATTGTTTGCTGATGAACTTTTCTCACATCACCGCAAGAACTTTATCAGAAATTGGAGGTTGCAGTTCTAGGACAGTTCTGGAACTGATTTTTTGCTCTTGAACTTTTCTAACATGGGACATCGCAAAACTTAATCAATCTCACAAAACTTTATTAGAAATTGGAGGTTGCAGTTCTAGGACAGTTCTGGGACTGATTTTTTGCATTTGAACTTTTCTTGCAAAGGACATCGCAAGAACTTTATCAAAATTGGAGGTTGCAGTTCAGGAACAGTTGTGGAACCGATCGTTTGTTCTTTAACTTTTCTTACATGGGATATCGCAAGAACTTTTTTCCTCGGCATTGTTAAGTTTTGAATGTTTTGAACAAACTTCATGTACTTTCTCCATGTTAATTGATGAAGCTTCTTCGCCTTCAAGGCTTACTTCTGTCTATGACTCAGGTGCATAATGTCTTTTAACATGAAACAAGAAGTTTTCCTGGGGAGGTTTTTTTTCCTGTTTTTGACAGACTTCCTAATCAATCTCTCTAATGTCATAATGAATGTTGGCTCTTAAGAGTTGTCCCAATTAGAACAGCATGTAATGTAGTAATAATGCTACCCCGGAATCATTGTCTAATTACATGTCTCTTAGTTCATATTATGAAGCATTACAAATTAATGTTTGCTTCAAACTACCGCTCACAATGACAGGATAATGCACCCACTGTGCATTTCAAATCAGGCATTCAGTTTAATTAAAATTCTTGGTGATTCTTTTGTTCAAAAGTTTTGAATTTGAGAGATGTCTAGTGTGTTCGATGATTTTTTTTCCATGAAGAAAATTTAGTTATTTCGGAAATTGTGTCATTTCCGTTACAATGGAAGAAAAGAAAAAGAATCCTTTAAGCAAAAAAATTAAACCAAAGAAGCGGACAATCTTCCATTTCAAACCTGCTTGTTGTCTGAAATATGTATTTGAATTTAAAAATGTGCTTAGCATTTGAATTTTGTCGGTCATGTTAAATAGGTTTACAGTTGCGCAACAGTTTCAAGTGACGTTTCTCTCGCCATTTATTCATTCTCTCTATATAAATTATGCTTGTTTGATTTGAAAAAGGATTAACGTCATAATTGAAGTACCTTGTGTTGTAATAGCTGTGATTCGTATTGTAGAATCGAAATGACCGTAAAGTTGAATGTAATGTTTTTTCGGGTCAATAGCAATATTAATCCAATATCGGATTGCGCTGGGCTGGTATTAAATCATTTGACCTGCATTGACTTATATTGTTAATCTAGATGTGATCGAATCAATATATATGTTTCGTTGGAGGTTTTGTTTGATTTAACAAAACTATTGAGTATATCCGTTTCAAAGTTTTTTCTTATTGATGTTATAGTTGAAGTGAAAAAGTAAATAAAGATGGCGAACATAATATAACATGACTTAAATGCGACAACATTAATAAGTAATATTTTAATTAAAAGTTTTTGGTCCAGATTTTAATCTCATTGATATAATTGTACAGATCACAATTAATTTTGCGATTATTCCATATCATTATGAGAGTTTCAAATGTTACATTCCGTATTTTTTTACATAATTAGCAAAATTATAAGGTTTTAAGGTCATGATATTTTGCATGGGGGCAATAAATTTCACATAATTATTACTTCAATTGTGCAAGCAAACAAATAATTATATTTCAAGATATAAGGTTTAAGTCTTTTCATTTTTATCATGTTCAAATAGCTACCATTGTATGTTTTTGACAATATAGTATAATGTAACCAATGACATTTCCCCTTTCAGGCCAAGGTCACTGTGATGGACATCAATGACACTCCTCCCCGATTTACAAAGAGTTTCTTCGAATTTGATGTAGACGAGAATGTGCAACAGGGATTTCCCATTGGCAAACTACAGGTCTACGATGAAGACGATCTTGGGGGCCTCTCACTGTCCTTTGTCAACACACCTGACAATAAACTGCAGATCAGACCAGATGGTAACATTTGAATTTCTAGAAAATTTTTGAACTGATCTAAAAAAAGGAGAAGAGAGAAAGTTTTGCATGGGCATGGTGTCATCAATGTAATTTTTTGTTCAATTTGACATCATGCATGTATGTATGATAGACAACAACAACAACGACAAAAGTTTTAACATTTTTGTAATTTAGTTTTGGGGAATGAAGAGTTGTATACCTTGTCTCTTCAATTTCAGGCACAATCAGTACATCTGGCACTCTGGATCGAGAGACGATTGCTCGGTACACGCTGAACGTAACTGCCAATGATGGTCTTCAAACTTCTCATTGTATGGTCAGAATCAATGTAAACGATGTCAACGACAATGCTCCGAAATTCGACCAGAGCTTCTACTCTTTTGATATTCCTGAAGACACAGCCATCGGCACTACTGTTGGAAGTGTACGCGCTGATGATCTTGATGTCGGCCTAAACGGTGACGTCTTGTACAGTCTCACTGCTGGCTGGGGTAACGATACTTTTGAGCTGGATCCTGTGAAAGGAACATTCAAGCTTCTCAGAGTGCTTGATTTTGAAGAGGTAATTTGAATGATAGTATTCAAGGGAGATAATTTATGTCCCCAGAATTTTTATCAGTATGCGTGTAATATTATAAGATTTAAATGGGAAAGAGATTGATGCAACACTGTTCATTCACTAAATTTGAAAGAAAGTACAGCAGTACGTTTATCCTGATATCGTTTGGATGAATAGAAAGATTAAGGGAATGAAATTTTTTGATAAACAGTATTATTTAATCTTTGACTCAAAGCTGGTTTTTTTACCAACTTGAAGCGAAATTGAAATAATTTTCATATTAATCAGCTTATGGTTGTTTAATATGATAAAGGCAACAAAACTTGCCAAAAAGTGTCCTGTAACATTTTAACGAGCAAAAAAATGCACTTTTAAACTGTTAATTTGCATGTTGATATGCAATCACAAAGAATTTGTATTATTTTTTGCACTATAAAAATATTAGTGCAATTATCCGGTATTTATTACAATAAAATGGATTATTGAAATATTATTCAATGAATTGAAATTCTAGTTTCACTTAAGAATGGAATTATGACATTAATGAGTCCGAATTGATTCTGTTTTATGAATTATTTAAGTATCTGATGTATGATTAAACTGTTGTCAAAGATTGCTATTAAGATAATATTAATTGGAACGTTGGCCAAGGACATTATTGGGTCTTAAAAATCAATTTATAAGGTATACCATTTCCACTACTCAAGATGTTAAGATACTCTCTGTCTGTGGCCGAAATTCGCAAATAAATCGGAATTTAAACATTTTATTTTCTTAACAAGAAAAAACGAAGACTTATCAGATACGGGGAATCTATTGTGATATCGAGTGTATTCATTCATTTCTGGACCAAAGTATAACGAAATAGCACAATAGATTTTCTTAAGATAACGCACTTTGAAAAGATGATATAGAAATGTTGGAGTGTCCAAGCCTAAAAAATGTCTCCTCGAATGCGAAACCCTAATACACTGAGCGTTAATCATGCTCAATCTTTAGACTAATTTATTTTGTTAGACTCTGAGTTTTGTGTAAATATCTACTGAAACACGTCTTCGTAAAATGTAGTTG
The DNA here is from genome assembly GCF_026914265.1 of Mya arenaria. NCBI lineage: Eukaryota > Metazoa > Mollusca > Bivalvia > Myida > Myidae > Mya > Mya arenaria. The sequence goes on along the minus strand of NC_069124.1, from coordinate 25,522,422 downwards.
AAAAGATTTATTTTTGTATTTTTTTTTAGACATGGGATTTTGTATTGATGTTGTGGGTACATCAATATCCGCTAACATGGAAATGCGCGAAATATCTTTCGGCCCAGTATTTCGGACCAGATTTCAGGAAATGCATTTTGGTATATTTTTCACACGTCACCGATACAATGCACAGATCTTTTACAGTACATCAGTTGTCTTCTATTCCTTCAACAAATTTTTAAAAAAATGTCTAAATTGATTGGTTTTAGCCATTCACATTGCACTTCATTCTAACACAGCCATTTTTTTCACTGAAACATTACCAAACGTGGAAATTGCTGGAACCCTGGATAATGGAGTTGTCAGTGTTAAAGTAAAATATTGTTAGACTAATTCCATTACTGACTAGTTTTATTCGCTTGGTTGATAAATGAGTCTATCTGTTTTTCTTCCTACTTTGATTATGCCGTTGATATCTACTATGCAACGTGGCAACCATGCAATTTATTTCATTTGTCTTGTGATTTTGACAACTAAATGTTCAGATAATAAAAACTCCTTTGATAAAGACAGCATAAGAGAGATTTCGGGGTTTAGTATCTTTGTGTACATTTCTGACTTACATAGGCTTAAAAGTCATTAACAATTTTCTGAAATTTCATTTAATAGTTGAATAAGAAACAAACTAAAGGGTTATGGGTTGGATAGAAGAATTAGGCTGGTATTTCAAGAAAAAATGAGTAGATATTTCAATTATTCCTTGTATTATACACAAAATTGTTTCAAGAATATAAATTTTACTATCATTTTTTTTTTTTTTTTTTTTTTTTTTAATATTCCTTCAAAGTATTGTAAATATTAACATTTTTTTGTTACATCAGTATTATTTTTAGACTTACTAAACATATGGCCTGTCAAAAGTCAGTGCATATTTTTAAAATAAATTTTACTTATCATGTAATCAGCACACCAGAAGAGAAACATAACAATGACAGTTTAATATCAAGCATGGACAGTTTATGGGCTAATTATGAATATTGTCTTAATTGTCAAATATGTTTATTGTTGGTTGTTGCGTTCAAGTTGATGCTTGAGCATAAGTCAAGTCGGAATGCAAAATTTAAATTTGAATACTTCACATTTCCAATTTATCAAATTGTCCCAACTTCCATACAAATAACATTCTAAATCAAATTGTTTAAATTCAGATTTTAAATTTATTAGCAAAATATAATATTATATACTCTGTATTACGTCAATGAAGAGAATTTTTGAATTATGTCTGTTGTTGTTTTTATGATATATCTAACATTTAAAAGTTTATGTTTATATTTGTATATTAATTTATAAAAAGTAATTCTAAATAAGATTTTTAAAGATATCGTGATTTGTAAATTAGCAGAGATGTTCTATTTTCTAACCATGAAAGAAAGAAATGAAACATTATAGATTCAATGGTCAATTATTTGCTCAAGTTTAAGTAATGAGCGTCAAAGCTTTCTATGTTAGTGTGGAAAGTAGCATGCCCTTTGCTAATCTCTGTCACGTCTTATTGAGGAATTTTAAGTATCTGTAATTCCATTGTTCGTTTTTGAAGACCTACTCCCTAATGATAGCAGCAAACAATACCACTAATCTACTGTCTATTTGAAAAAGTAAATATTTCAAATTTCACAATTACGCTACCACTTGTTTGTTGGTTGGGAACTAAGTAATGGCCACACAACGCTAGACTAAATCTGTAAATGTTGGGTTGGGGAGCGATAGGTCACTCTTAATGACACTAATACTTGGAGGAATTTGGACAAAATGCATTGTTGTATTCTGCCTTGATGTTTTTGACGCTCTTATTTGGCCATGTGTTTTTCTTTTAATCATAACTAATGATTTTATACATGCAAAATTCTTGGTTGCAGTTTCTAATCCTGTTTCTAATCCTCTAAGTGCTCTATCTTTTCTCTTTGAGCCTTTTATACTCATCTCAGTAATGGTGGGATCAGTGGTCTTATGTATGGAGGCCCCCTTGCACCCAAGACGTCTTTGGTTCAAGCCTCTTCTTAGGTTCTCAAAGGGACTCTGGCACTGGGTTATTTCCCCAGAAACAGAATCATGCTCGATTCTTTAAGCTATCAGCTTTAATTTGTTCATATGCACAATCAAAACCCGTTGGCTTGATATCCCAGGGACTAGTCAATATACTTCGAGCCTCGCGGAATGCTGACACAGACTTAAAATAAAATATGATCCTTTATATCAAGTTCAAGCAAACGATGAAATCAAGTCAATGGTTTTTGACCGTACAGTCAAACTAAACATAAATAGTATAAAAATAGAATATCCAATTTTAGTTCCATGTTTTTCTGAAATAAACATGTCCTTAAAAACTAGAAAGCTAGCAGAAATGTTGAAGTAATGTTTGTATGATTGCATGACGATAAGTTAATAAAGGAGTGCAGTGAAAGAATATAAAGATTTATTATGACGCAGAAATTTCTAATGACATAATTTCAATGCACTGGTCAACCACAAGAATTCTTTATGGGCTAATTACAACTGATAGCCTTGGAACTTTGTCACCAAAAAGAATGGTTTGTAAATGGGGAAAATTGCTAGCATATAATTGTCAAAAACGCTGCATTTTTATTGATAGATCAAATTGTAATGGTCTGATATGGGATATCCTCAAATCTGGCTGATTGATAAGCCTAATTATGACTTAATGACAGAACCGGCGATTAAAATCGCATTTCGCTCACTTTTCGATGTAATGGGGTAGAATATTTAATTATCTTGTTGCAAAAACATGATAACTTATGCACTGTGATTCACAAACTACAAGACTAATGGTTGCCTCCTGAATGCATTTGCTTTCTTCTTTTGGTAATGGCAACAAATTTTTAACTATGTCTGTTTTTCAAGGAAAAAATGTGGAGGTATTGTGATATCTTTGATGTCGGTGTCAGTGTCATGCAAAAACTTTAACCTGAGTCATAACTCAAAAACTGTTCAAGATATTCAAATGAAACTTTACACATGTGTTGCAAGTGGCAATACGCACATGTGTAGCAAGGCCCATAACTCTGTTTTGATAATGGTCCAGTTATGCTTCTTTTTCAACAAAAACCAAAAACAGACCAGTGTTCGGTGTTCTCTCCATGGTGCTCTTGTTGTAATCATAATTACACTGTTAATACGAGAATTTATCTCTTTTGGTTTAATTTTGTACTTAATTAACTCTGAATTATTTATGTTAGTTAAAAGCAGCCAAATCCCAAATGTATTTGAAAATAACCATAGTTCGGAGTACTTTTATTGTATGATTATAAAAGCTGTTTTATATATATACTTGATTCATTTGAATTCTGAATATTCATGTTGAATATTTCTTATTTCTTTTTACAATAACTGGATTATGGCTAAGATGTCTGTTTTTCAAAGAAAGAATAGACAAGAAAGTTAGTCAGTAGATAAGTTATGCCCCTTGTAAGTCAGTAGATAAGTTATGCCCCTTGTAAGAAGGAAGATAAGTTATGCCCCTTGTAAGTAAGAAGATAAGTTATGCCCCTTTTAAGTCAGTAGATAAGTTATGCCCCTTGTAAGTAAGAAGATAAGTTATGCCCCTGGTAAGAAGGAAGATAAGTTATGCCCCTTGTAAGTAAGAAGATAAGTTATGCCCCTTGTAAGTCAGTAGATAAGTTATGCCCCTTGTAATTAAGAAGGTAAGTTATGCCCCTTGTAAGTAAGAAGATAAGTTATGCCCCTTGTAACTTGTAAGTCAGTAGATAAGTTATGCCCCTTGTAATTAAGAAGGTAAGTTATGCCTCTTGTAAGTAAGTAGATAAGTTATGCCCCTTGTAAGTAAGTAGTGAAGTTATGCCCCTTGTAAGTAAGAAGATAAATTATTCCCCTTGTTTGAATGAGAATAATAGGTTTGAAGACCATTTAAGGTGCTCATGTTTAGAATATACAACACCTTATATGAACCATTTTGATTATAAATGACACTTTTTTATTTCAGAATTCTCTATACACACTCCAAGTCTTAGCATACGATGCTGGCACAGAGCCTCAGACAAGCTCCATTCTTGTGTTCTTCAATGTTAAAGACACCAACGACCATATTCCCGAGTTTGAGCAGGGGGAATATAACGCGGCTGTGTATGAGAATGTCACCATCGGCACGAGCGTTCTGCAGGTCGAGGCATTGGACATTGACTCAGGTTTGTAAGAAACAGTGTTAGGTGTAGCGAAGTTAGTTACTGTAGTTGCCTAAATATAGGGAACTAATTTTGAATAACTGCAAAGTAATTTCCTAATGTTTATTTCTATTTTTCTGTTATGAAAAGTAAGAAACATATTTGAGTACATTAGGGCCGAAACCCGGTATTTATAAAACTTTTTAAGCCATTTCTTAACTAAAGATTTGATTTCTTCAAATTTTCATAGTCAGATTAATAGACAAACTTAAAGAAAAGTACATGTGTTTCTAACATTTAAGCATGTATATTACATAACATTAGTGAAAATAAAGTGTTTTAAATATTACTAAGTTATAAAATCATGTGACCTGTGAGATACTAATCTTAGGAGAAAGACTTAAATTAGAAAATGACTTAAGATGTTTTATGAATACCGGCCCAGGTCCTATCCCTAATATAGAAAATTGTATAATTATATAATTATAATCACTTAACTGTTTTTGAAAGCTAGTGAATGTAAGAGTGTTTGAAGTCCTAGATTTATTCAAGGACTTTGCACAGTCATATGTCCACCTTATGATTTCCTCAATGATAATCACCAGTACATTAATAAAACAATAAACTATCCTATTACAAATAAAATTGCCAGTAATTTTAAAGCATGATATTTTCATGCTTGACTACAAAAACTAAACAATATTAAGTGCATGCACTTTGTTAATCTTTGCTTGATTGAATATGATTCTTCTTTCATAAACATAAATAATTGTTTCAATTCAATTTTGAAGATGTGCATTGAGGATTATAAATATCTGGGTTATATTTGGTTACAAGGTTTTTCAGTTCACCTGATATAATGAAAGGTTTTGTCGAAGCTGCATTTCTCATGCATGGAGTTTTTGTGCTTAAGATGATTTTTTTTCTGATTTATTGGTTCTTTTATTTTAAATAATGATCGCAGTATTTGAATTTTATCATCTGCTAAGGTGCACGCTGAATATTTTAATATCGCCCCGTCAAACTGTTCAACATACGCTCTGATTTAGTAAGGCAATTTTCTTCAGCTAAAATCAACCAGCCATGAAGTTGAATATTTGAAAATCAAATACATGAAAACATTCGTCTTCTGTGCAACAACATTAAAAAATACTTTTTGAATGCTCATCAATCAGGTTTTTTAATGACAGTCGTTTTTCCGCCTAATACGTTTTAAACTAACAGAAAGGTTTTTTGTTCCGATCAAGTTTGAAAGTATTTACATGATAAATGGTAATTGATGAAATCTATTGTTATTCTGTTAATTTAATAGTTTCTGCTCGGCCTTATATAGAAAATATTCAGTTTATTGAAGATTAATGTTAAGATAATAATTTATATATACTTTCGCTCATGTTGCTTGAACAGATTATTATCGTCTGAATATTGAATCTTCTTTAGCGCGGGCTATTTATTATTTGGCGATAAACATTAATGATAGGTCAAGTTATTGAATGGAATGGGAGAAGATATAAGTTTATTGCTGTTGATGATATGATAAAATTACTTAAAGAAAAGTACTGTAATTTGGCAGAGAAAGAAATTGAATTTTTTTTTAAATGATAGGAAACAGAATATGTTGAATGAATCATGAGTATTAAAGTTGACTTTCTTTTATAAATTTAAGTGAAATATTTGTTCATGTAGCGTTCACTGTGCCGGGTTGAACAATTCTAAAATGATGTCACCAAAATGATGTCGCAACATTATGTTAATCATGTTATTTTCTAATTTCAATCAAATTGACATTTCTTCAATTTTAGCATTGAACCCCCCTGAAAATTTGTTGAATTTTGGTGCAAGTACCAACATTTATTACACTCATAAGCACAGAAATTAATATTTTGGCAGCAATGGTAAAATTACTTGTGAAAATATTGCTTTCTTTGATTACTCAGTGAAATAAATTTTGATCTTGCACTGAAATTCAACAAATATCCTGTATATAATTTTACTGCAAAAGAAACACTCAACAGTTAAAGTAAATGGCGTTCATGCATTTATTTATCCTAAGGCAAATTGGAGGGAAACTTGGATGTTTATAATCCCTGAAAAATGTGTTTAACAAATGTTTTCATGTATTAATTGCTTTAATGGTTTAACTTTTAATGCATTTTATGTCCAAAGTGAAAGCTTGTTAATTGAAAATCTAGTGTTTAATGTAAAAAATTAATACTGTTTATGTTAACAAAAGTTAACTAATTAAAAACTAATTTACATTTTGTGAGAAACTTCTTCATGTATTGGCGCAGATTTCTGGATGGGATTTTTTTATATAAAATTTCTTGCATTTCCCTTGCGCGATTATGACACTTAATAGGTTTCTTCCCTGTGAATTCTTGTTACGATAATTTAGTTTTGACATGTTGAGATATAATCGTATAAGAGTCCATTTTCTGAGTAAAAACATGTGGTATCATTCTAAAAATGCCAAAAAGTTCTTGGAGAATTTTTTCTGTCCTTGAAAAAAATGTTGCCAATGTGTGTTTATGTTTCTTGTTGCATAATTTCTTTAGCTTGTAGTTTTCATGGGAGAACAACATTTTAAGGCTGATCTTTAGTGATAAAACAGATTTTCGATTAGAATAAGAATATGTCATTACAACAGGTAATACCTATTAAAATGATATAAGGAACTCGTACAAAAATAATCGCTTTTGTTTACCTGCACCGAAGCAATATTTATGCAATAAATGGCCATTAAAAATTATGTAGTACATTTAAAAATTATGTAGTACAATTTAAATGACCTCTAAATTATAATACATGCCTTTTTATGCATTTTTTTTTCTGAGATCATTAAAAATAATGTTAAAGTAGGGAGAAAAGATGTTTCGTGCCACACTCCATGAAAATAAACTGAGTGATCATGAATGTCATATTTACTACTTATGAAATATTATGAAGTTATGAATGATAACAAAGAGAGCCCATTTTACGTGTTTTAAAACCCAAGACGACAATGTTGATCGTTATATCATTGTGAACATGGACAATATAACTTTAATGGCCATATAAACTTCATCACTAGCAGATTTATGACAGTTTTTGCCTTCGTTATTATGCAAGGGATGGATATATTACCCAATACTATTTCACTTCAAAGATGGTCTTAAAATAACTTCGGCTCATTCAAAATGAAGTACTTTTTGTAAAGACAACTCGTTTAGGGCAAATTTATGAGGCCTGCTTTTAAGTAGAACGTGTAGGTATGAACATGTTCAAATATAGTTTTGGTTAAAAAATGGTTCCTCATGAAACATGCCCCATCCCCCTTTTTTGTAGGCTATAACCTGGGGAAGAGAATTTGGGTCTCACGAGAGGAAACGTGATATACAAAAACTTAAAATGCGGTATTTATTGATAAATGTGTACATACCCATAAAAAAGTTGAAAAATATCTGTAATGCGGGAAATGGAGGCATTCTTGTTACCAAAGGGTTGCAGTTTTTTTTATGTGACACCTTTTTACACTAAATCACTGCAGTTGTTTTATGCATACATACAATGTACATGTAAACAATATGTATGGAAAAATGATATCAGTAATTTGTCGAGTTCATCATGCAAAAGGTAATCATCTTTTTCACGCAACGATGATACAGCATTATTATATAAATATGGAGTTCGAAATTTTGACGTATTGCAATGACAACTTTATTTATATTTAAGTAAGCTAATTTCATAAAACTTGTCATAGATGCAGACTGTACATATTTGCTTAATGCTTTCGACACGCAAAAGCTGTTTAGACTGACAAAAAATCTTTTAATAATAACAAAGGAGTAACACGGGCCTTCACATTATTCATACCTTTTTTGTCATCTCACATTTCACTTTTGTTTGATGTAAAATGCTGAATTCACGTTCTCGGTATCAGTGCCCTTGGTTTTTGTCTGGGTACGAACCCAATACACTCACTGTGACGTGAAATGTAGGTGTTGGCCATGAAAAGGCTTGGCTGTTGGGGATTGTGGTACGTACCCTGGACCTTTTAACATAAACATCACGGACCAATTTACACCCTGTTCATTTACAGACTAATTTCACATTTATATGATGTGATTTATCTTCATGGGTGGGGGTTGCTGGTGGGGTTGCATATGAACACAAATACACCCGTAGGGTTAGTAAACGTTACCCTGGGTGGAAATTTGCCTCATATATGTAGGTGGCAAAAATTTTTTTTCATGCTTTTATCATGTTTATAAAAAGCAACGGTAGTGTGAAAAAATGACAAACGGTCGAACACTAAAAGAATAAGGATAAGCATATTTTTGTTGATTACAAATCTTGCCTCAACAAGGTAGTCAGCGGTCGTAATCAAAAATGATCTTAAGTCATTTCCTAACTAATACATCGATTTCTTAAAAATATCATTGTCAAATTAAAAGGAATGTATAGATGTTTAAAACATTTAAGTATGGGTTTCTTTCAATAAGGTTAATTAAAATAATGTATTCAAATATTAAAAAAAAAAAAATCATATGACTAATGAGATACAGGAATTAGTAAGAAAAAGACTTAAGATGCTTTATGAATACCAGCCCCAGTTCCTGGTTGGTTTTAATTACGAAAATAAACATTTTCTCCTGCATGTTTTGGCATCAGCACTGGGCACACGGCCCTGACCTCATCAACAAAGCAAATAGCTTTCCCTCCTTCCAATGGCTCACCATTAACATGGCATGAAGTAATTACAGATTAATGCCATATCATTAAATGATTGAGCTTTGGAGAAAATAAGGACATTATAGCCCCTGTTTGTGGATTGTTGGTCATTTATTTCTGCGTTTTTTCATGTTTATGATGTTTACCCATATGTCATACATATGTACGCTGCATGTTGTGACATGGAATCCCGAGATTATCAAAGCAACATGCTGAATGCTCGGCTAGGTTTTATGGTCGTTATATGCTTTTGGCATTTCAGTTTTTGCTAAGTACTTCTCTGGAAATTTGTGACTTAATTCATGAAAGTAAGCAATTTACACGATAATCGGAGACATGTCGCTAAATTTTTTTTACAGCAAGCATGAATACTATATGGTTTACTGAATTGACATTTATGTCATTGAAAGACGTTAATTAGAAAAAACAAAGACAATTCCTGTATGTAATGAACAAGTCATTCATCAAAGTTGATCGATTGCGAGCAATATATGCAACAATGCAGGTTTACAAGTTAGTACAGGTGCATGTTGGAACTTTGTCAAGTTATACACTCTGTAATAAAATAATCGATATAAAAGATGGAACATACACAGAATTAGTTATCTCGATGATGGAAAATTTAATGTTAAAAAAATTTGCTTCACCAGTATCTCCATCAAAACTCTCAGCAAAAACACCAATCTTTCCGAGCCTTAACTTCGAGGGCTCTGTGGTTGTCTTTTCCAAGTTGGCAACTTGATCTTTTCTCCAAAGATTGGATACTATGTCGGGTTATTGTCGGATGAGAAAACCCACTGGTCATGCAGCACTTCATGTTCAATGATGCCCCGTCATGTCTCGAGGTATCAATGATTCCCTGTCATGTTACTATTGTACCCAATGATATCGTGTCATGTCTCCGTGATGGACTGACAGCAATAGTTACACGAGGGCGCTGGGAAATGTTTGAAATGCTTCACCTAGGTTAATTGGATATTAATTTCCATCAAATATTGACAGTGACAAATGTGATGGATTGAAATTCCCATGATGAAATATTCTGCAACTTTCATAGGGGCCTTATCTGGTCATGTCCCGATTGGGTATCGTAATAAGCTAATATACCTTTAAATGGCAAATAGGCTTATTTAGTTATTATTTTATTATTGACCTACAGGTCGTATTTTAATATTTACATGCTGCTTTCATAAGTTGTGTTCCAATATGATTTATGATTTACGGAATGTTGCTTAAGTCTGTTGGCTAAGAGTTGAAATCACAGAACTAATGTGTCCTATTGGAAGATCTTGAGAAACTTGCTTTGGGTGTGGTTCGAGTTCGAGACCAGAATCCCTTGTTGGGCTCCAGCCTAGGATCCCTTATTTGAGTCTGATCGAGGGCAGCAGACCATGCCATGCACCAGTGTACCAGTATATTACTAGACCTTGTCACCCGTAAAAAAATGTAACAACCATTGAAGACAGTGATCTACTGCCAATTAAATAAAGGATCGCTCAGACATTTTTTTCTGTTCTGTGATAGACATTTATTTTCCTCCAATGACTTCTTCTTGCTTGTGTTTTATTTCACTGCCAGCTAGCCTGTGCTTTATTTCACAATTTCTTGCATAACCATAAAATGTCCCAGGGTATAGGTTCGATGTGATCACTATCGGTTGGGGATTCCTCTGATATCCCAGCTTACAAAGTTATTGTGAGCATTAACAGATACTTTTCTGCCAACATAAACACGTTTTACAGCTGTATGATTTACATAAGCTGTTCTGGAAATACAATTATCATTCAATGTTTAGTAGGGGGCCTCCCTGTTGTTAATGTTTTTTTATATGGTCGGAAATACCCCAGTGGAATTTATAAACCAGGCTTCATGTTATGGGGTGGTGGCCCACTGCTATTTTCAGCTCAACTGTTGCTGTTTTTGAAGATAAAATGTTAAGGCAGTATTTGTCACTACATTATTTAAAATGTAATGATATTTTTTGTTACCTGGAAGATGATATACAAAATGGGAAGTTTTTATACTTAGGCCCATCACTCTGGCTTTGTTCATTGTCAAATTGTCGCACTCAGCCCTTTGACCACCTGAGAAGTATTAACAAGCTTAGAAACTGGTGGATCTTACCCCAGATAAGTAGATCCAAATAAATTAAAATACATTTTTACAATATTTTGTTTAACTGAGGAGGGAGAAAAAGCATCTAAGATGGGTTCATCCCAACCCTCACGCGTGGTGTTCTGCGGAAACCTTGTTTTCACTAAACACCCTACGCTCGGTTTGGGATGAATCTCTCTTACACGAGCGGCCATGGTAAATATTAATAATCTGCTGCCTTGCAGACGCAATATGTATTGTTGAGACAGCATGGTGGTTTTTTTATCCATTTCTTTCTTCTTTCTTGCAGTTCTACAGAAAATTGATAGACATATTAATATACACAACAAGATATTTTGTTACATCAATAGATCTATCATTCCCAGAACTGAGACTATTTCTCACAGGCATCAGCAACTCATAATTGCCTTGTCAGATTCCAAAGAGTCTAGATGAAATTCGGCTTTATGTAATTTAGAATCCAAATTACATTTCTGTCATTATCAGTCTCTTTTTTATTACTTACATTATGTTTTATTTCTTGTAATATTAAACTTTAATTGTCTTTAAATTTCTTGTTATTATGAAAAATAAGCTTTGGATTTAAGACAGCCTAATAACATTTCTTTTAATAATGGTTTTGATTGAATTTAACATTGAGTTATGAAAAGCTCTAAAGATACTGAATGTACAAATGTGTGAATTATAAAAGAGTTCCCATTAAAATGAAGCTAAACAGTTAAAACGATTTAAATTAGCATCTTTGTTGTTTTATTAGGCATTTAAGGCATTTGAGTGCATGATATTATATTTGGCAATTACCATTCATTATCGCAACTTGGTAGAAGACCAAATTCCCTGGGTCGGCAAAAACTGTTTTTCATTACACTACCAGTTGCATGTCACGAAATTACTTTTGAACATTAGAAAAATTGTATATACAAAACAGGGGATTTGGCAGACATAGAAGCTTTTAAAACCTTGGGGGCTGGGTGAAAACTATTTAAACAGTCAAGTGTGCACATCCTGACATGCTAAAAATGTCTTACATTTGTCTTACAAACAAATTATTGTCAAAGCGAATTAAAGCAACATTAATCTTGGGCATGATCTATTGTGTTGAAGGGAAGTTGTGATCATGGTTACAAGTTCTTTGTAACATTATGGAGTTTAAGTTAAAAGAGTTATGGGAGAATTCTTCACCCTGCCCTTTTTGGAAGCACCTGCATGTCTGCTGCCATGCAGACCAGCATGATTGTGCACCCTAGCCTTCTTAGAAGGGAATCCTTTATAAATGGTTAAAAAAAATCCTTTTAAGGTCCTCTCATAAAAAATTATTTTACAGCTTATTATATGCTTTTTTATTATAATTACATACAAACTATATATATCTGGAAGTTGAAATCTGAATTTTTTTCAATTAAACACATTTATCAGAACCAGATCAAGGAATCAAATGATACATTTTGTGTCAATTTTTTTTTTTTATTAGTTCTTTAAAGCCGGAAACAATGCGGCTCTACCATTACACTGCAGCACTGAAACTGTCCCTTTTAACTTTGAACCTGGCTAAAACCTTACATTAATGTATATGATACACTGGTTTCATGATTTTATGATGTTTTTGTTCTTAAAAACAGAACATTATTTTCACTTAAGACAGCCAGAAGTACTTACTCATAGAACATTATTCTGGAAGTGAATTGCTTATGATTTTGATGAGGAACAAATGTCTTGAGAAAAATTCTGACATCATTTCTGGATGATTGAAATGTCTAAAATATGGGTGCCTATAATGTTATCAGGGTATGGTTGTTTATTCAGAACATAAACTTGTGCATGATATATAAACTGTCGGGCGACTATATTCCTGATAGAAAACCATGTTCTGGGAAGAAATATGGCAGACCATTATGATGAGAAACTGCAATTTATGATGTACTAGTATCGCTCATGCAATGTGTAATGAGTTTGTCAATCTTTTGAATAAAAAATAGCGCAGGCATTGTCGTTATGATCAAGTTTTGATGCCATTGTGCAAAAATGGATCCGTAAATATGAACATGAAACTTTTTACATGTGTTCACTATAAATATGCACAAATCAAGTGCTGCACTTAGCAAGTTTCATAGGGATGATTACAGATTTTGTCCAGTTATGCCTGAGCTTGAAAGACTGCATGAGGAAAAACGCCTGAGCATATTAATGACTCTGCTTATACAGTTGCAAAGGTACATTAAATATTGAGTGTACAGGTATATCAGACGGTCAATTTTAATGAATCAAAACATGTTCGTGTGCTTTTCAATTGTGTTCAAATTTATAAAAAAAGTTCTTTTTGAAATATGTATGAAAACCTTTTGGAAGCTGTCTGTTGGAAGACAACTTTTCAGATTCTCTCAACAGAATCACTTAAAAGCTGAGGGCTTTCTGGAAGATTTTAGTGAGATAGTTCAATTGTTTCAGCAGTTTATCATAGTGGAGCACTTGTTAGAGACATGTAGGTAGAGGAAGCCATGAGTGTCTATATGAAAGGCATGAGCATTCATTCTTCATTCTGTCCATGTGCACGGGTAATTGGCACTGACTGGAAAATAATTGGCCGATTGTAATTATTATTTATTAGCTATATGGTAACTATGGTTGCTTAATTATGGGTTTCTTGATTTGCCTGAAGTAGCTATCTCAACCAAGATTGTTTCCAGTGTTAAGTCCCATAACTCTTGCTGAAATTATTTCCTCTTGACTAAAATTTCGAGTGTTGGCATTTATTAGCATTCACTGTGTGCGTTGCTTCTTTATAGGCTGTTGTAATGACATTGAAGCAGCAGATCGCAGTTTAACAAGTTTGCATTTGAAAATTGGTGTTGTACGGCTAAATCCATTATTGGCGCAGTAAGAAAAATGAAATTCTGGGCAGTTTACTAAGCATTTGAGATCTGTTTTATTGTGAGTTATCAAAATGACTGAATCGAAGGCATTGCTGCCAGAATCAGCTGATTCTGATTAAAAAATATATCAAAAAGGTCAAAACTGTCCATCTGTGTCAGAGTGCAGCTTTAAACTCTACTTTGGGAAAAAGCATGAAAATCCACTTGAAAACAGAAGCTGTTTTTACATAATTTAATGTTCATAAATTAAAAAAGATAGAAGAGGTTTTTACATTTTGGGCCCAGAAGGTTACAATTTCCTCCATACCTCTTTAATAAATATTTTAATAATACAAACAGGGGGGTATTAAGATGCAATTACCAACATAGCATCTCTGACTTGGAAGCAAATAGAAAAAGATTAGAGGTTAAACATTACAGCCATTCGAAAGTGTCTGATGAAAAATTAGAAGATCAGTTTGAAGTTATTGCAAAGGTTTTATATCACCCTACAGTGATGAATTACCACTTAAAAAATGCGCAGCTTCCTTTTCATGAAAATTGTCTGATAAATATGTAGAGTATAAACTTATAACAATTTCTTTAATATCAAAAGATTTATATTTGTTGGGGAAAGTGAGGTGTTTGCAGAGGGATCTGAAAGTGTCTGCTCAGACAAGAAAAATAAAATAAAAAAGGATTGGGTTGTTGTTTTTCATTTTTTCAATTTTTCATCGATTTTCGACCACTAAATTTGTCATAGCGTATTTAATTTTTAGTCAAGGGAAAAATATTTAGGCATGAGAGATTGGACAAAGGAGGGTGGAGTTTATCAATGAGAATCAAAAGATCTATTATCTGTGGCCTAACTTGATGTACAAAAAACAGATTTGAAGCTATTCATCTTCACACTCCATTCATTTTGACTTCTGCCTTTTGTAGAGAAAATAGTTGCCAGAGTCCATACAATCAATCAGAAAGTTATTCTTGGAAGTTATGAACCATGCTCAATGTTAGCTACTGTTAGATAATATATCTTCCTGTCATTCTTGACTGTCATATATAACAAAAAACATCTTTACATCAAAGATAAAAAATATTGATTTCTCTTTTTCATTAGTTAATTATTCCCAAGTTGCTATTCCACAATGTGTTTTTGTAGGTAATAAATTATTACTGTCAGGTCTCAAAGTCATGCAATTTATATCAATTGCCATAACGCTTGACTTCACCTGAAATAAAGAGAAGAAAATGATGACCATTATTTAAACATCTCTCTAGCAAATGTGATTATGAGTATGTACTGGTCATGTAGTTGCATAGTTAATTATTTCAGAAATCAGCTTCTTAAATGCACTCTCCCTTTAGTAATAATTTTACAAGTTTGTAGGATGACCCAAAAGGTCAACCCTGTGTTCTTAGTTGATCTCTCAAAAGGTTAATTTTGAGTCAACCTTGACACTGGGGTCATCATAACAATAATTTTCATCTCATTGTTAATTTGTAAATTAAAACATATAAGGTAACCAATGATTTAGTTGCTTGTGCAAATAGTGTATGATCTACATGTTTACAAAGCTCCCACTCAAAAGGTCAAATCTACATTGACCTTGACACTGGGGATCATCACATTAATGTGTTAAATAAGAAAACTCCTATTCTATATTATACTTGCAGGTGAAAATGGCCAGGTTACCTACAAGCTGCTTTCCGGTGACACCAAAGGTCAGTTCCAGGTTGACCCTGACACTGGGGTCATCCATGTGATCTCTGCCCTTGACAGAGAGGTCATGCCCAACTACACACTGGTTGTCATGGCAATGGACAGAGGAACATTCTGGGAGACTAGACCATCTGCAACAGCAAAGGTGAAAGAATGATTAATACAATTTGAATATCAAAGAACAATAATTGACTTCTATACAATGTATAACATAATAATAAAAGGTTTGGTTGAAAGACTTATAAATTTCATGCAAATCACTCTCTCAAGTTGTAATTTAAAAGGCTTGATATTAAATGTTTGCATATGGCCTACCTGGGATATGAACCTTGTTTAATTTGTGATGAGGTTATGACTGAATGTAAATGTTGTATGTTTTCTGTAGTAGATTCAAAAGCAGTGTTGAGGTACTCTCAAAATATGTAAGGAGACGAGTATTTAAAATATGTTATTTTATAACATTTATGTAAATGTAAATGGATTCTTTCAGGTGTTGATTTCCCTGCTGGACATCAATGACTACACCCCAGAGTTTCTTACGCCATCTGTCATTGGTGTCCGTGAAAACACTCAGACTGGCACAGTGGTCCACACAGTGAAGGTCCGCGACCTTGACATTGGAGCAAACTCCGACCTTACATTTGGTGTTTCTTCAAATACTGGCAGTGTCCCATTTAGTCTTGGAGTGAGTGACGGAAAACTACGAGTTTCTGCTGACTTGGATCGAGAATTGGTGGCAAATTATAGCATGATCGTTACAGTTCAAGATAAAGGCAGGCCGCCTTTGATGGCTACACAGAGTCTGTTTATTAATATCGAAGATGAGAATGACCATGACCCCGTATTTACACCAGAGTTTTACGAAGGTAGTGTTTCGGAGGATGTCATGATTGGTACCACTCTTCTTCAAGTGAATGCAACTGATCTGGATTTCGGATTAAATGGAATTGTGAAGTATTATGTGCTTTCTGGTGATGAAAATTTTGATTTTAGTTTAGATCAAAGCAGTGGTGTTTTAAGAGTGCAAAAAAATCTGGATTACGAGCGTGTCTCAGAGTACAAGCTGATCGTTCAAGCAGAGGATAGCGGCGATAACACTCGTTTCTCTACAGCAACTGTTTCCATCACTATCATTGACTTCAATGACAACACACCAATATTTCTCAACTCTCCGTACATGGCATATGTTCGAGAAAATATGGATCGTCCAGTTCGCGTTCTTCAAGTTTCGGCAATCGATCAGGATTCGCCACCGTTCAATCAGCTACAATACAAGATACAAGCTGGAGACCGAAGTCTCTTCAACATCAGTGAAACGACTGGTGAAATCATGGCACTTCAAAAGCTTGATAGAGAACAGCGCGAGTCGTACATCCTCACCGTTGTTGCTACTGATTCAGGTATGCTGAATGATAAATTAGGTGACATCTTAGGGTTCTTGCTGTAAGAGACCCAGCAACATTTAGTTATGCCTATAAAGTGCTGTGCCATTATTTTGCATTTACGAAGAAAAATTAAGGCAACTCATGGAAAAGAGCTTTATGAACTCACATCAGTATCTGCATAGACTAGTTATGAGTTAATTTAAAAATTGGTAAAATTAAATCAGAATTTACTGGACACAAAAAAAATGTGGCATTTTTAGTTCACTACAATTTGAAATTGGCATTTAATTATGAACTGCATTTTTATCACTGAAAAACTGAATAGGCATGATGTCATGTAATATTTCGATATTTTAGTCAAATCTTTTATATAGTATAGTTTTTTTACCACAGAAATGTGCTTGAGGGATAATTAGGTTTTGTTTAGAGAACAGAATAAACCACTTTTTCCGGTAGGCCAGATCAAAAAGAAAATACAGAAAGTAATAATGCAGGAATGTTGTTTCATAATATTATTTTTATCAGGTATGCTGACAATTTCCTCAAGTATTTGTTTAATTCTGGATGGTAGATTAAAGCAAAATACTTAAAAAGTAGTTTCGTGTGAAAAGTACAATTAATTCTTTGATTCTTTTTGCTAATCCTCATGGGATTAGTAATTGTAATTCATTGATTGTTTAAACACAGTACATAAAAGTCAAGATATTAAATGAAAACAGTTCAAAAGAAGCTGTCATTTTAAGAGCAATATATTTGATATATGCCAGGTAGGGCGAAACTGCTGTATAAGTACAAGTAGCTATCATGTAATAGCATTGCCTTACATTTCTGTATATAAATCATTAGTTTATGTCTATTTCATTATATTTTGAACATCAAAGAATTTGATTATGATTAGACAAACTCTTAGATCTTAAATTATGGCCATTGTTGAAATTATGACTTGACCTGTCAAAACATTTCATTAGACAATACAAATTTATTGTAAATTCTTCCTATAAAAAGACCTATTCATTAATGGTACTCCTAAACTATAAAAATGACCTATTTATTACATTAGCACCTAAAATTGGATGGTAAAAATGACATACATAATTCAGGGCGGGCCATTTTCTAATGTTGTCATAACTTGTGATCCAACCCAATTGTACAATAATATTGTTTGTCGAAAATATGTATATCACGTGTGTTTATGATTAACAATAAAATAAGATTAAACTACATACATAATTCGTAAGGTTGATATAAAAATAATTTGAAGTCACCCTGATTTTTCGCTTAAATCTATGCATTTATAATCTTAATATTTTATGTCAGACTTTTAGCTTCAAAAATAAAATGAGCGTTCTTTCATGTGATCATTTTTTTTTAAAAAATAGTGAAAAAGCCATCGAAATGAAACATAAAAATACTGAAAGCTGATAAAAAATAAATACATGTATACACATTATCTATAATTGATGTAGTCAAGATGAAAGAATTAAAACAAAATATGCAAATTTCGGATGAGATACTCATCAGAGCTTTTAGGAATGTTTTCTGTCGATTCGTCATCTTATTTCACGGCGTAACAATTTGCCGAGGGCATTTTTAGGCCATGTTTAGGGCTGTGTATGCTTTATATGTATGAATAATACTTAATGCAATTAATTCATAGAAAAAGGTAGATGGATGCTCCATTTAAGTTATAAAATATGATTGATTTCATGAAACTCTGCTCAGAATGAGATAATTGATGTAACTCTTTGCAGAACGAGATATTATTTGCGGAAAAAAATCACTTAATTAAAATGTATTGCTTACTTTGAACATTGCCGTTTTGTTTAACAATGTCAAAGCTAATTATATCTGTTGACTTTAAAGTTTTATTTCTGCAACGTGTGAATTATTCTTGTAAACATCAAAAGTAATTCCTAAATCAAATAATTTCATATTTGGGGTATAAATTCATAAACAAAGTTTAGATAGTATGGCGATGTGGTTAGTTTGTGTAATAGAAAATGGTCGAGTAGATTTTCTAAAAGGCCTGGGTCAATCCTGAATAAATAGTTTTAGCCGTTTGAATGGTCAAAATCAATAGAACTATGCCACAGATGTCAGAATGGCGAAAATGTTGTGGTTTTGTAGGAATTTTGGGTTCATGAATGTTTTTGTAGCATTTTCAATCAGGTGTTTGAATAAGATTGAGTTCATTAATTTCTAAATTAAGTATTATGCTTAGAATACAAACTGAGATTTGGAATGTACAAAAAATTCAGGCTCATTTTCACTTAAAATTGCGTTTTGAAGACCTGTTAACTTTTATCAATAGAAGTAGTGAAATAACATAAAGAGCATTGAATATTTAAATTTGATAGCCCTTATAATGGAGAACTAGTCCATAATACCCTGACATAATCACATTTCAATTCACATTAGCCATATAAAAGTCGTAACAAAGCAATGATAGGTCAAGATGCCTAACAACAGGTAAATACTTGTGAAATCTGTCCAATTATTATGCTTTAGCTATTCTACCCATTTCAGACTTCAAACATGGCTGTCTGTGTGCAAGTCTATCCAATTATGTACAAAAGTAATTCTGCACCATTTTATACTTCAAACACAGTGTCATTCTGTGCTGGAAGCCCAGCTGACTCAATTATCACCGGACATTGAAAACGATGGCCGCAAACCATCAGAACTATCAGCGTCCCTAGGTTTTTCAAATCGACCCTGTTGACGAAGTTCAATTACTGGATGTACAGTCATTACTTAGGCATGGACGCTGGTTATGGAGACGCATAAAAGGTCTTAACAAATCCCTTAAATGGCGGCTTGTCATGCGAAGCTTCGTCTCGTAATTTGGGCCCAGTGTCTTTGTGGGTGTTTAGTTACCCGTAAACCATTGGATCAAGTAAATTCAATATGGTCAAATGATACCTGAGAAATGTTATTCAAATTTTTACATTTAATTTGATGTTGAAATTTCTGTTCCATTAATTGTGTGGGATACAGTTTTGATACAAAAATGAGAAATTTTAAAAATTCTGAAACTTTATACGAGTATTTTGACTTTGGTTTACCAAAGTTTTTCTTTTAATTTAACACAAGATTATTCTAATATATGATTGGTCCCCCAGTGTGGTTTTATTAATTGATAATCACCAACGAAAACAATTTTTATTCCTGATGTTCCTCCAAGAAGACACTGAAGCAATCCGTTTTATCATGAGCAAGGGAACAATTTTATTCAACCATCCCATTTGTGTATTAAGAACCCACAATAAACTATGATTGTGAGTTGCCCCAATCCAACTATTGACAGTTTAAGATGAAATTTAGGGTAGAATTTCGATGAAAATGTGAAATCAGATACAAAAACTTGTCTTTTATGGCACTAAAGTCAGTTTTCAGGAAACTATCTCTGGAATTGCTACGAAATTGGTCTAGCATTGATAGTTAAGTCTTAAGATAATTAAGCCATACATTTGGATTGTCTTGAGGGTAATTTAGGCTCTTGTCTTAACTATAGCCGTTTTAGGCGTCAAACCAAGACGTGATTAAGTGATTGGTATGAGAGAACATGCATTTTCTCGCCACTTTCCTCATAGTCAATAGCAAGGGCAATTAAATTGGAAAAAGTCCCAAATATTAGTATGAAAACTATATTTGTTCTACCGAAGCCCAGTTAGTAAATGGTAAGCTAGAGGGTCTTAAATAAATTAGAAAGGCTCAATGCAAATACAGTAGGTAAAGAGGAAAGAGAAATTATTGCATTTGCTTAACCAGATTAGCTTTCATTGATCTAAGTGTTACAAATTATTGATATTTTCTAATTATAAGTGGAAGCCACATGAAAGCTCTGTATGCATGTACATATTTGAATTGACATCTTCTTAAGGTTTTAAGAGCATAGAAATGCCAGATGTCTGTAAGGAAATCTCTGTTATTACATTTTAAAATGGTGAACTGAAAGGACTAGATTAAATGGAATAAATGTCACACATATCTACCTAAGTAAATTCGGATCAAGAGATTTAGATAAGAACATCGAGTATACCACCTCGCACACGAAAAATTCATAACCTTATCGCCAATATGTTATGGAAGTTTAATTTTAAAAATGTATGACTGATTTTTTTTCACTTTTCTTTAATATGATGGAAGTTTAATTTTAAAAATGTATGAAATTTGTATTGCTTTGCTTTCATTAAGGTCAGATTTGAACACAATGTGACTTGTCGTTGTTGGCGAAGTTGTTGTGAAAAACTGTTTACATTTGGCCATAACACAAGAATCTGTACTTGCAACTTGGAATTCCTGTTTGTTGTGTGACAATAAGCTTATGTGTAGCAAGTCCTAGAACTCTTATTTAAATGTATGTTGCATAATATCCCTTGATAAGAACAGAAAGAGACGATGGTTGAGAACCAACAAATATTATCTAGATATAATCATCATATAATATACTCGAATATAACTCTTATGAACTTGGTAATAAAGTAAATAATAGAAATCTTAAAGTAAGATATGGATTGAATAACAGTCATTGATTTTAGAAATATTGTTTGCATTTCGGTAATGGTCATCAACGGCTGTCAATGGTCAAATGATAAGAAATTATTTACAAATCTTTGTTTCTGTCAAATTTTGAAATTTGAACAGGATAATTGTCAATTTTGATATTTGATGTAAACATAGGATTGAATTGAATTTTTATCATTGTATATTATTCAGTTCTAACAATATTGTTATTATTTTTTTTCATAATTATTATTATACAGATGGTAAGCCTTCATCGATCATTTCTCTTAGCTGTCTTTTCTAAATCTGAATAATTGATCCTTTTGAGAAAACCCCTACTTTCGGCTATATTTTTCTTTTCTTATAATATTGCACTAAAATAAACTCTTGACAATTTGTGCTAAGATTTGAAAATGCAGATAATCATTGTTAATAAATCAAGATCAATCTTAATAATGTTTTGAAATTAAAGATCTTTAATTTAATTGTACCCTATTATTGCATAATTACCAGAAAAAAATAATATTGCATTCAATTTTGTGCAAGAATAATTTTGCAAACTTTTCTTATCTGTACTGTAGTGGGACCGTTTTTCATTATTTTTTTTCGTTAATTTGAAACATTTTAGTCAAAATATTAGCTGTTTTATACTGGATGTAGATGAAAGAGATTGTTATTTGTTTCTGCCACTAGCCATGTCTGTAGGACTGTTTTATCTCCTATAAGCCCTATTCTATCTTATTTCTATTGTTTTAAAATTGCATAAATTATCATGAAATAAGGTTAAAAGAAGTGTTATAAAAAGAGTAGAAAAAAATTGAATTGAGTTTCAATAAAGCTAAAAAATAAATACAATAGAAAATAAGATTACTTTTATAATTTGCTATATACAGTCCAAACCTGTTGGCTCGAACTTCGAGGGATGGGCAAAAATGTCTTGAGCCTCGGAAAATTTGACTCAAGGGGTAGTGTGTACCGTCAATATAATGAAACAGGTCCTTTACATCCAGTTGGTCAAGCCAACAAGGAATTCGGTCCAAGTGAGTTTGAGCCAGCAGCATTCAACTGTATGTCTATTTATGAAGTATTATAAAATTTTGTTCATCTTTAGGCAATGGAAGAGGATTGACAGGATCTGGAACGGTGACAATCTTCGTTGAAGACATGAATGACAACGCACCTGAGTTTGACCAAACGGGGATGTACTTGGCTCACGTGCAAGAAAACCAGGTTGCCAACACGAGCGTCATCATCGTGACAGCCACTGACAAAGATGAGGGCGTCAATGCTCATATTGTGTAAGTGGGTTTAAATACTTTGTTCCTCGTTGCTATAGAGTTTATTTAGGTTATCCTGCACTCATAATGGCTGTATCATGACCTGACCCTGCCGTATGTCCCAGCATAACTTAATCAAAATATATCAGAGAATTTAAAAGGGACAATTTTTAATCACAAGAGGCCAAATGTTCAGAACTTTTTTTAAAGCAAACAATATGACTAACGACATTGCTGTTGAAAGTTAACAATGACATTAACAGCATTGTTAAAAAAAGCAAAGTTCTGATTAAAATTGATCCAAAATATACAATAGCTTTATCTTGATAAGGCAAGGGAGAATACACATCTGCAATAACCTCCCTTTCATACAAAAGTGTTTGTTCTTTGACAAAATCCTTTTTTTCTACCCTTAAACTGGTTCGCTATTAGAATTTAAATAAATGACAAAAATATCGATGGAGCCATAATTTATTCATTTTGAATATCCCAACATACGTATTCCTCGAGACAAATTTCTGTTTGCAGTTATTTTGGGTGTCCTAAGGAGAGGGCACATAAATTCAAAATTTACTTGACTATTCAATATGTATATATGGTTACAAACTAATTTCTGCTTGTCATGCCAGTGTCATCATGGCTTCAAGTGAATCTGAGTTAATAGGAATGATCCTGTACTTGCCGTAAATCTTAACTTGAAATGTAGGCTGGGATCTAATGATATCAAAACGTATTCTTAATTTTTCAAGAGGCACTAAATTATCCTAATTTTCAAAGGGAAACGTTTTTATTTTGGATAATGAGTTTTTGCCTATTAGTAAATTATTGCATTTTGAAGAGTTCTCAATGTGATAAAATCGACAGCTTGAAATCCCTTAAAGCTGTTTTGTGACTTTCTAATTGAACTTTAAGATATTTAGCTCCGTAATTGTCTAATTTCGCATACAAGGAGCTAAAATTGATGTTTCATCTTTGTTTGCCCAGTTGTTTGAACTTGAATATGCAGATCTTTCTGCGCAATTTTGGTGCTTAAATTCGGAAAGAAGACTTGAGTGTTTAACAAATATATTTCATGAATTACAGTATGTTTCACAGTGCTGTGCAAATTTGTTTAAATGTGTACAGTATTAGAATGTTGAATTGTTCAGACTGGTATTTACATTGTACACTGAGTAACTCAAACGTCTAGAAGCTAACAAAGCCTACCTTTTAAAGATGAAAGATAGAAACTCCTCCTGGTTTTATGGCCTTGTCCTTCTATTGTAACAATTTGAAGATTTTCGTCATAAAAAAATTGAGTACTTGTTGACTCTAGTATGTAAATAAGAGTATTCCTTTGACATGCAGTTAAAATAATCATGCTGTCATATTTTTTTTCATAATTAAACAGGCCTTGCTTTTTGAAGCATTGCTTTTCTATGTCAAAACAAAAAACAAAATATAAATAATATCAAATAGTTTTAAATATGCAGGCTATTTTTTAATAATTCTGAAATGAATACACTAGTGTCCCTTTTACGCATCACACACAATATTCAAACATTTTATTTAAGCCAATGTTTGTTTTATACAGGTACAGTCTAAAAGATGATGCTGCTGGAAAATTTACTGTTTCTCCGAACTCTGGTCGCATAGAAACACTCGTGACCTTGAACAGAGAAGAGGTTGATGAATACACATTAGAGGTCATCGCCATGGATACAAGCCTGTTGCCGTTGACAGCGACTGCTACATTGCGTGTGTATGTTGATGATGAAAATGACAACCCACCAGCGTTTGAGAAGGAAAGATATGAGAGGGATGTACCCTTGCCTGCCGGCTCAGGTATTTATTGTGCATTGTGTTTTAGCACCATTTTGAAGAGAAAAAATCAGCCAATGTTTGTGATGTCATATATAAAGGTTATACTTTATTTGGCAAAAAACCCAAACAATCTCCTTTTAAAGGGGCTGTATCCCGTATGAAGTAATAGCGAAAAAAAATAAAAAAAATATCGAAAACTGACATATACTTGGTATCGATGTGTACAATGCATTGAAACTTACTAACAGAAGTACCACATAGTTTACAATTAATTTATGTTTTCGCAGTTTTTTCGTATTTTTCTATTAAAAAAGATTACTAGGTATGTCTACGTAGTAGAATTCATTCCTTATGAAATCAGAAAAATTATACGTCTTTTGTAAATATAAATTCACACTTGAAATCTTGCAGGTACTTTCATTCTGGGAACCACAGCATCTGACATTGATGTAGGAGAAAATCGACTCCTCACATACAGCCTGACTGGTCAAGATGCATCTTCATTCGGCATTGACCCAAGAACGGGGGTTATCACTGCTAGTCGGACCCTCATTGAGAAAACCTACTCCTTTATGGTTAAGGCTACAGATAAGGTATTTCTTTGGATTTGCGATTTGCTTGCATAATAGGTTTTATGTCTTGACTGTTTTAATTGGAAAATTCATGACGAAGTTTGAATTCACATTAAGCAGTAACTGTATTGTTAATTCACTTGTATAGGGTTATTATTAGTATCGATAAAAGTCTTGCAAAAACATTTGCATGGAAAAAAAATAGCGAACATTAACATTTTAATTTTTCACACAACTAGTAATACTTTTTTAATGAACATGAAATGGTTTGCTGTAGAATGGATGGATAATTTTACGTAAAATTCTTGTTGTAATTTCAGGGCAGCAATCCACTTTCCTCCTCCGTACCAGTGACGGTCACAATGACCTCCAGTCAGACAATTACCCCACCCACCTTTGGTTCAGTACCTACAGACATCAGTATCGTTGAGAATCTTAACCCAAATAGCACCATCACCACGGTTACTGCACAGTCTTCAAACGGGGCTGCAGTGACCTTAAGCATTGCTGGAGGAAATATAGGAGACGCGTTTGCAATTGATGCAAAATCCGGAAGGATTTATGTGAAGAATGTTGTTGACTATGAACTGTTGAGTGAATACCATCTATGGGTCGAGGCAAGACAGAATGGTAGCCCGCCTGTTTCAGGATACAAAGAAGTTGTTGTCAGGATCGAAGATCTCAACGATAACAGGCCAATATTTACGCAGACATTATATGAAGTTGACATCAAAGAAAACAGCCCATTTGGCACCTCCCTTGTAGCTGTGACAGCCGTTGATGCAGATTCCGGGGCAAACAGCGAACTGCAGTATGCGATCATTGGAGACGATGCAGCGTTTTTCCGTATCTCTAGCAGTACTGGGCTGATCGTAACAATCGATAAATTGGATAGAGAAACAGTTGACTCCTACGGCTTCGTAGTTACAGCAACCGACAAGGTAGGCTGAATATCCATCATATTATAGGATAAAAAAAAAGATGAATGAAATTCTGATATATTGGAAGGCCTACAGTTATACATTAATTTTGTGATAACTAACAAAAAAGAATAAACATCAAATTGTTTCATGTACTTGAAATATAGTTGATGAACCAACAGGGAAGAAATATCTGAAGATCTATAATATCGCCAATATTTTATTGTCGAAGTTAGGCAGACTGGAATTCAAGACCTTTTAGATGGCCATTTTTTTTCTCAACTTTTGGAAGATAATTAGAAGCTTTTTTAATGGGCATTATTATATATCCTAAAATAGATTTATGAATAAAATCTAATTCTGTTATTATTTTCAGGGAGCTCAGCCAATGTCCTCCACAACTTCCGTAAGAATCCAGGTTCTCGATGAAAATGATGAGCGCCCCTCATTCACAAAACAGTTCAGAGTCAAAATTCCCGAAAATATGGAAGTAGGGAGCTTCGTGCTTCGTGTAACATCCTCGGATGGAGACATTGGAGCAAATGCCATCGCTTCTTACTCATTGACTGACGATGCTAACGGAACATTCACCATTGATGGCCCAAGTGGCAACATCACGTTGCGTAAGAGTCTAGATGCTGAGATGATCAAGAGTTACCAGTTACGAGTGTCCGCCAACGATCGTGCGCATGATGTACATGGTAATGTTCAGGTGGACATAATGGACGTTAACGACAACAGTCCAGTTATAATCCCACCATTTTCATTCAGCTTCACAGAGCAGATGCCGATTGATTCAGTCATCGGCAAGCTTCGAGCATCTGACAGCGACATCAGCTCACCGAACAATGTGACCTATTTCTCACTGAAACTGGCCTCGAGTTATTTCCACTTGGACAGTGACACAGGAATTCTGACATCTGCAGAGGAATTAACCTTCGACCCCATGTACGACCTCACAGAACCGCCGAACAGGCATGAACTGATAGTTATTGCAAGAGATCTCGGCACACCTGCAAGATCATCAGAACGACTTATCTACGTGAACGTGATGGATTACAATGACCACAGGCCGGAGTTTAGTGAGACGTCGTACAGAAATGCGGTTCCCGAAGGTACCCCAGTCGGCAACAGTGTGGTCACTGTACATGCAGTGTAAGTGCTGAAACTAAATACTGTTATTAAACATAAATATTCAGTATACACATTTTGTTATAGAAATTGATATATACAGAATTGTGATCTGGCAATTATCTTGTAAAGTTGCAAGGCATTAATGACTATGATCTGGTGTTTGGTCAAAGTTCCGATACAGTCTAAATTCATACATATACAAATATAAAAAGCATTTTATCACTTTTTCTAAGAATAAAATTTCTTTTGTTTTCTATTGCATATTTTATTTTGTCAAATTTGTTTGGGTTGACGAGTTAGTATCTAGTGAAATAATTGCGATATGATATAAATTATCATCTTTTACAAGATTCACATCTATAAGTTTATGAAAAATCTATAATCCGTTCAATAATTGCAGGGATGAGCATGACTATGGAATAAATGCTGAAGTGGAGTATGACATTGTGAGTGGCAATGGCACACAGCTCTTCTCCATCGACCGCGTCTCAGGTATGTGCTCGTTTGAATAATACAATGGAATAATACAACTTCAAATAAATAAAATCTGTGTAGGTGAACAAGGCAAGGGTCCAAATGACAATGAGCTAGAGACACAAATGTTTAAACACCACATACACAAATACCACCACAAACAGAACACATGCTTGTTAAAGTCTTGTGTTTTACTTTGCTAATATTTGTGATTCCATCACGCCTCAAATTCAATTCTTTTCATTATGAATACACTTGACAAAATACAAAACTTGAAAAAAAAGACATCACAACATCTTAACAAGCTTTATTTTACATTGAACTTTCAATGGAAAGAGTTTGCATAAAATTATACTATTAGGTTGTTCAATCAATTATTGTCTTATTCCAGGTATTGTGTCTGTGAAATCCAGTCTGTCAGGTCACAAGAACAAGGAATACCAAGTAGTGGTTAAGGCAGAAGACAAGGGCCTCGCCCCACTTTCCTCAACTGTTCCTGTTAACTTGGTCGTCACTGACGTCAATGTGCACGCCCCTGTGTTTATAGCTCCTGTGTCTCGCCAGATAACAATTCCGGAGAGTAAGAAAGTGGGAACGTTGATTGAAACATTCCGAGCTGAAGATAGCGACTACGGATTGAATGCTGAGATTGAATTTTTCATTACTGCGGGAAATGATGATGATCTGTTCAGTATGAACAAGGCGTCTGGTGATTTATCGGTAAAAAATGAATTGGATTATGAAGTAGAGACTGATTACCAGCTGACAGTTACTGCTAAGGATAAAGCTTTGCATCCGAAAGACAAATCCATCACTTACCTTGTGAAGTTGCAAGATGTTAATGACAATGACCCAGTGTTTGGTCGAAGCTCTGATACAGTCTTTATTGAAGAAAATTCTCCAAGGGGCGTGTCTGTTTATCAAGCACTAGCTGTTGATGCCGACTCTGGTGAGAATGCTGTCATCCAGTATGCAATTGTCGAGGGAAATGGCCAGAATAAGTTCCTCATTGATTCTTCCACTGGTCTTGTAACAACCAGCGGTGACCTCGATTATGAAACTGAGGAGAAGTATACCCTCATGATTATGGCGTCGAATAATGCACCTGGTCATAAAAGTACCATGACTCTCAACATTGCAATTGATGGAGTGAATGAATATGTTCCAAGATTTACAAAGGATGTATATTATTTCTCGGTCAGTGAATCTGCCGATGTCAGCACTCCCATTGGTAGAGTGAGGGCAGAGGACAATGACGCCGGTCCTGATGGAATTGTCAACTACTTCCTTATCGGTGATAGTAATGCTAAAGGTTTCAAGGTTGATCCTCGCACCGGTGATATTCTTGTATCGGGACAACCTGATTACGAATCTTCGCCAAAAATCACTCTCAGAGTTCTGGCCAAAAACTGGGGCAGCGTGAGAGGCAACGACACTGATATCTGTGAAGTTCAAATAAACGTCCAAGATGCAAATGATCCACCAAAATTCTCGCAAAACATTTACCAAGCATATATCCGAGAAGATACAACAAGAGCCGATGTAAGTGTGGTTAAAGTGCAAGCTGTGGATTCAGACTTTGATGCAGCAGACAAGACGTTTACATACACAATTCTGGCTGGTAACGTCAAAAATATGTTCAAGATTGGCCCATCAACAGGGATAGTTACGACCACTGGGAATATTGCCCTTGACAGGGAGACAGTGGCAGTGTATAACGTGACTGTTGGAGCTGTGGACACTGGGTCACCACCTGAAACTGGTAAGTATCATAGCAATTAAAGTAACATAGTAAGATAATTTAATTTTTTGACTTGCATGTTCAAATACCCTTCCAAATACAATGCATTGTTATTTGATTAAGTTACTTTTGTTGTTTATGGCATTTCCTTGTGGTTCACAAAGTTTATGTTACAGTATATTTTATCCTATGTTATAATTAAGTGTCAAAACTACCGCAAGTTAATTGTTCAGGTGAAGGAGTACAGTCAAATATGCAGTCAAATATTCCCAGGTATCAAGTCTAATAATTAATGTTTCTATTTTTAGGCTCAGCAACTGTTTCAATCAACATTGAAGATGTTAACGACAATGGCCCATTCTTCACTAACTTTACGGCCTCAGTTAGAGAGGGTCAGGCTCCTGGTACTATGGTAACAACCTTGACCCAGTTTACTGATGACCTTGATGGTACTGGCAATAAGGGACCATATAGCTACAGCAACAAGCCAGGAAGCCACATTGCTTATCAGTTCTTCACTATTGAGTCCAATGGTGTTGTTAAAACTAAGGCAGTACTGGATCGGGAATCGGCAAACTCTGAATTCGCTGTTCCAGTAGTAGTGAGTGATTCAGGTCAGCCTCGGCAAACATCAACCTTGACCTTTAAGGTGATAATCCTGGATGAGAATGATAGTCCTCCAAAGCCAAGGTATCTGGATATATACTTGTCAGTTTATGAAGGCCAACTGCCATCAGGCCCCATTGCAAATATCCGACCCCTCGATGATGATTCAACTGGGTCGTATTCATGCTCATTGGCTGGAGCAAACAATCCCTTTATGTTTTCCATCGTTGATGGTTGCAATTTGAAAATGAGCCAGATTCCATCTGATCCCGAGTACACCATATCTGTTGAATCAACTGATGGAATACACGAGTCTGTCACCTATGATGTTGTTGTTAAGGTCAGCACTTTTGGTAACACAACTTTGGAACATTCCACTGTTATTCAGATTGCAGATACAACTCCTGAAAACTTCATTCAACATTTGTATTCTGACTTCCTCTCAGCATTGAAAAGCGTCTTTGAGCCACAAGATAAAATAAACATTTTTGGGTTAAGCGGACATTCCTCGGGTGTCCTTGTGAATATTGCAGCATCATATGGCATCGATGAATACTTCAAGAAATCTGAACTTGTTCAGAAACTGTCATCAGGCAAAAGTCGAATCGAGAAGGATATTGGAAAATACATCGCAAGCCTAGATTTCAGTGGCTGTCAAGAAAGCCAATGTAAAAACAGTGGACAGTGTGCTAGTCATGTGACTGTCCAAGGAACCAATCAAATAGCAGATTCACCGTATCAAGTATTTTCAAGTCCCACACTCAAATTGACCACATATTGTGTGTGTCAACCCGAATATACCGGCCCTGATTGCAGTCAACAAGCCACACCCTGCGGCAACATCTACTGCCAGAATGGAGCCACCTGTGTAACCAATGGCAATGTGCCCACCTGCAGTTGTCCAGAAACTTGGACAGGTAACAGGTGTGACCAGGATATCAATGAGTGCGCATCACCTGGCTTTTGCAAAAATGGTGGTACATGTCAAAACACTCTGGGAGGATTTACCTGTGAATGTGTTGATGGGTATTTCGGGAAACAGTGTCAAGATGGCGAGAATTTCTGTAAAACCAGTCCATGTGTTCATGGGACTTGCGAAAACCAGCCTGAAGGATATGTCTGCTTATGTAACTATGGATATTTTGGACTGACATGTGACAAGTCAAGCATTGGCTTCTTTGAGACATCATACATGGAGTACCCTGCAGTGACATCACTTTCCAGTATGGAAATAGTTTTCGCTACTGAGAAAGCGAACGCTCTGGTGATGTACAACCCAAGTCAAGCTTCAAGCAAATTCCTGGCTGTACAAATCTTAAAAGGTCAGCTAGAGGTTGCAGCCAATGTAGGTTCAGGGTCAACTGTTCGTCTGTCCGTCTCTACGCTGGTGAACACTGGGAAATGGTTCCAGGCTAGGATTGTTGTCAACAGTCAGGTTAGTTCTGGTTTACTGTGTAAAAGTAGGATGATGATTAATGTTGTTTTGTGGATTTTTTTGCTTTAAATAACTAGTAAACTACTGGATATATGTTCAAATTCAATCTAACGCTCTTTAAATGATGGTTTGCCATGTGACCCACACCAAGACTATGCCCTGAACAAGCCAAGGTGCCCTACTCAGCACCCTGGTTGCCTTGCGTAAAGTTTAGGGTTTATCGCATTCAACCATTCTCACTGCTGAAATTGAATGATTTTTTTTTTCTGCTTAGTCTGATTCAGAATTGTAGAAATCATTATGCATACTAAAATGCTGACATGTAAGGAATAATGAATATTTTACTTTTTTAGACTGTGCGAGTGTGGGTGGACAGATGTCCGGAGAATCTTGTAGGGTGTGAGGAATGCCAGACTGGTTCAAACTGCTACAACCAAACACACATCCCAGGACAATGGTATGTAACAAGTCTACTTGGTTTGATATTATAAGGATTATAATGTAACTGATGCTGATGTATTTAACCTAAGCAAATTTATTTCGGTATTGTTATTGTATTAATGAATGATGAAAATGATGTTATAAGTGATCCACCAACAAGGTCTGCTCTGGGCATTCAGGATCATGTTTATATCCCTATCCTGCAAATCTTGAAAATTAAGTTGGAAGTTTGAGGGATTTAGACCCAAGGCAGGGTCTAATGGGCTAAGACTTCAGTTGAAATTATTTTCAAAGCCCATATATATATTTACATTCACACTTTATTTTTTGTATGATAAAACTCATTCATTTTGCATGAACCAGTCGTCGACCTTTCGTGGCCTCTGTAGGCGAATTTACACAAGAAAGATTTGGGTCATGCATATAAAAAACACAAATGAAAAATCTCAATTATTTTCTTAATAAAAGCGAAAGTCATTAAACCAAGATCTATATAACAACACAAAATAAATGAAAGAAAAGTGGATATGTAAATATAAGGATTAATTCTTATATTTTGTGCGTTCATGCAGTATGAATGCTCGTCAGCGACTTTGTAAATATAAATAAAAGAATCAATCCTTAATTCCATTACATTTAAAAGTACCGTACAAGTACCGTACTCCTTACAATCTGAATGCAAATATCAAACTTAACAAACATACGACCGTCTGTTTTCAGGATAAAAACTGAATGTTTAACATCCTTGCATGGAAGTGTGTGAAATTATTAGTGTCACCCCCAACTGCATGACCATATCAATGCATTTTTTTAGCTCCAAGGCACCATTTTTGATATTGGCGATGTACATGACTTAATCATTCTTGAAACTGCTCTTACCGTAGTGTGCCTGTCAATGTCATTGTCTTGGCACTTCTTTAGTGGATTTAAAAAATAGACCAGTTCTTAAACAAGTACACAAGTTGTCATTATTGTAGGTATGAAAAATGCTGGTTTTGATTCGAGTGTCTTAAAAATTTGTGCAGGTGCATTGATAGAATAAACCATCATTTAACAATTCGTGCAAATATTTAATATTGTTAGTCGTTGATTCATTTGTGTGTGTTTTAAATTCTTAAGACATGTCAAATATGAAGAGATAAATTATGTTCTGAAAAGATAATATTGTTTGACATTCCCTATGAACATTTCCCACCATTTCGAGTTTTAAAATATGCAAAAATGATGAATGTAGTGCATTTTAAAGTCCTGAAATTCCGTCGTAGTGTAGTACTTGCCATACATATGATTACTGGGATTTAAAAGCATTCATAAGTTCTGTTGTATCTTTGATCCGGTATAATTTGACACGTGTGTTTCCATAGAAATTTATCTATATGTTTCTTTTACTTAAATCCTTTTTTGACGATTTTTAACGTTGAAATTCACATATGCTCAAACATTGAGATTACGCAAAGTTAAAGGTGCGCTTTAAAAGCTATTTGTGGTGCGTTTTTGTTGACATTGTTGGGCATGAATAAATTTGCTTGTTTATTTGGAAAGGTCAACTAAGCTATTTAATTGCTATAAATGGGAATAATATGACGGGGAAAGATTAGGAATGAAACAAGGCTGTGCATTCTATCTAAATGTCACTTTGAATTAAAATGATTATCCTTGATTTCTTTTTTAAAATCTCATCTTACATTGAATGGATTAGTCTGTCATGTGCCATTAGGGGAAAATGAAAATATAATATGCAGGCTTTGTTAATGATAATACAATGTGTGCATGATACACTGAACAGTAATTCATGGTATTACTACTTCATGTAAATGAAAACGTAATTTCAATAAACTTTTGGAAACTGACATAAAATTCCAAATCATCTAGTTCGATAAAAAAAACCTGAATATTTTGTTCATCATTCACTTGAAATATGCATTTGATATGTTTTTTAGTGGATGTATTTATTTTCATTCTTTATATAAAAATCAAATTTGAAGTTGAATTTATTTTCATAATATTTTATGTTTAATTATTGATGTATTCAAAGTGCAGTTTAATTATATCAACCATTTAAAACAAGTACTTGTTATTTTTCAGGTCCCTCGGTCGTAACGACCACCCATTACTGATAGGTGGCGTAAAGAACATGGACACAATACTTGACCGCCTTGGTCAGGTCTCTAGCCATGACTTTATTGGCTGCATGCAGACGGTCACGATCAACGATGTGGAGCTCCTGGGTGAGACGAGTCTGAGTGACGCGGGGATCGAGCGGGCTTGTCCACGGAGTGAGGCCGGTGATGTATGCGCCGGGTACACATGTGCCAACGGGGGTGCTTGTGTGTCGGAGTGGACAGGAGCAGTTTGTCACTGCACACCAGGCTTTATGGGAACACACTGTGAAGAAGGTGGGTTGGAAGTTTCATTTAGTAACTAATATCAGTGTTAATTACGTCAATGTATTAACTAACATTTTCATAAGCTTTGATCAGAAAAATTAAGAAATATTTCACAAAACGATATCAACTATAAGGCTGAAAAAAGAGGTTTGGTTAGGGTTACATCCTTTTCAAAAATAGGTAGGGAAGGTAGATTTTTTTTATTTATTTATCTTTTTTTTTTATTAGGCTTTATAAATGAAAGTTATTGTCATTGTTGGTTAATGGAGTAAAAGTTGAATTTTTTACCAACAGTCATATGGTAGGGTAGGGTCGGGTCATCCAAAACTAAACTATTTTATTGGCCTAAGATATCTTTTTTACTTGTGACATATTCAATAACCTCTGTCTTGTTTTCTTTCCACCAGCTTTGAAGCCCATAGGATTCAGCCCAGCTACGTACATCAGCATCAAGATGCGGGAGACAGCCCGACGAGATGCCCTTCTGGTGGATGGGTCTCGTAGACGGCGGGCAACTACCTCATCAAGTCTCATGTTGAGATTCCGTACGACACAGACAAATGGCATGCTCATGTTTGCATCCGCTGAAGGCAACAGATTTTGTGTACTCTCGGTATGTTGGATTTAGATAGAAGTGATATTCATGAACATTGATGTAATTTCAATTATGACTTATACATTTAACAAACAATACAATGCTATGTTTTAGGTATAATTTTAATAGTATTCTGTCCAGAAAGTCACATCTAGTTTTATAAGTTTTATTTTCCAAAGGGCAACCAAAAATACAGTTTTTCTCACTTATCAAATCAAATCCTTTGAGAATCAGTTAATAAATCATGTACTATTGTTTCTCTTTCAACAGGTGTTTGATGGATCAGTCAAGTTTACAGTCACCCAGTATGGCGGGTCGAAATCAGTCATCACTCCTAACATCAACGTGTCCGATGGTGAATGGCACAATGTCACTGTCTCTCTAAATGGTAAGAAAGATTTACAAATTCAGTGTTTCTTCAGTCATCTAAATACTAAATAGACAATACGTGTCTGGCAAATGGCCGAGATATAAATAGTATTAGTATTAAAATTCAAGTTTGATGAAATGAGCTATATTTTATCCTTAAGCTTCATGTTAACATCAAATAAATGCTATTAAACAATAAAAAGACATTCAATTAAAAGATTACTCTTGATGTCATTCATCAATGGTCTTGAGGCATTTTTGTTACAAGTCCCCCCTTAACTTCGTTTTACTTCCAGGAAAAGATGCTACATTATCTCTAGATGGGACGCAAAGCCAGACGTCTGCCTTGGATCCATTCCTCTTCAACTACCCAAAGGTTCAGAATTTCACGATAGGTGGTGCTCCATCAACTGTTACCATTGACAACCAAAATTTTAAGGATTTCCAGGGCTGTATCTCCGTATTCAAGCTCGACGGTGAGCAGCTTCCAATGATCGGGGAGACAGAAAAATATAAGATTGTAGCCACTGCTGGATATGAGAATGGGTGCTCGGACATGTGCACGAATAATGTGTGTAATGGGAATGGATGTACAATTGAAGGGGAAGCAATAGTTTGTGCCCAGCCGCCAGGAGGGGGGCCTGCTTTGAGCATCGGGATTATCATAATGATTGTGTTTTTCGTAGTTTTGCTGATAGTCATTGTAATAGTATTCATTGTGTTCAGAAAGCGTGGGCAACAGTGTTTAAAAAGAAAGCAGTTGAGTGCTGGTGCTCCTGCTAAGAGCGCGAACAGCAGCGGGCATAGTAATCCTGACAGTGGTTATGGGGAGAATAACATTGATGAGTTGATCATAAGAAATCATGTTGCTCAAGAGTTGGCCCATAGTAATTACAGTAGACAATTAAATGGGCACTTAGTGAAGCCTGACATTATAAAGTCTGAAGTTAATCGGACTGCCATGCCTCTGGAGATGGAGGATGGAACTGTGATAATTGACAATGCGAGTGATGTCACGCACTTGCGGGACTTAAATGGCGAAGTCCTCGAGCATTATGACATTGAGAACGCCAGTAGTATAGCTCCTTCAGATATAGATGTAGTAGACCACTATAGACATTTCCACGACGGCAAACAACGCCGGAAAAACAAAGCTCATTCTGATCATTCACAATCGAAACATTCTTCCAGACATTATAATAACAATAGTAATCATAGCAACCACAGTTACCATTCCCACGGAATGAGAGACAGTCCTAACTTGGTATCCAGTGTTCCGTTCATGAACGATCTTGCCAGAAACAGTCCAAGTGCTAGACATAGCCCAATGATGAATCAGTTGTCAAGAAATAGCCCAAACGTGCAGCCGAGCCCACTCACTGTGAACATCCATGGGCACCATATGCCCGTAACAGACCTGAATGGTGGTAGTCGAACTACTTCTGAACACAGTCTTGCCAGTCATAGAAGTAAAACTTCCAACTCAACTCCTAATAAACCGAAAAGACAAATGTTACCGAACGGTAACCTGAATTCCAATAAAGTCTTAAATCATAATTATGAAAATGGAAAGTTCTTGACGAAAGAAGAGGTAGATCGATTAAATGCCAGGCCACGGGAAAGTCCAGCAAGTTTGATGGAAGCGTTTTCAACGTCCAGTGAAAATAATACTCGTAAAATGCAAAAGCCATTTGAACAATACCAAGACACTAGTGTATTATTAGAACCACCAGATTCTAGTTCTGATGACAGTGCCAATGATTCGTTCACATGCTCAGAGTTTGAGTATGAAAATGACAAACCGAGAAATGATTTTGATCCAACGAATAGAATTTTCTCTAAAATCAAAGAAGAAACAGAACATGAAGATGGTGCATATCATAACAAAAACTTTAAAGTGGACGGGTTAGACTCAGGTGGAAATTCATTTTCAAGCAATGAAAGGTCATCAGACGATAATCAAGGTCAGTCCAAGGCCATTAACAGTGCATTTAACTGGGATGACCTTCTGAACTGGGGGCCGAAGTTTGAGAAACTTGTGGGTGTGTTTACAGACATAGCGTTACTGCCAGACGCTGAGAATGTGGATTTCGCAGAAGCGGAGGCTAAGTCGGTTGATAGGGAAGAATATGTCTAATGCAATCCCTCTAGCATTAACTTTTCATATATTTTTTAATTTAATCATTTTACAGATTTAAATGAATTTCAAAAAATAGAATTATTATATTAACAGATTTTAAGATCTACTTAGCAATAAACTCACAATCAGTCATCTATGTTTAATTTTGTTACATATGATAATGAGAATTTCAACCATAATTATTTCATTTCATTGAATTTTTTAAGTTTTAACTCCATTCTTTAAAACAATAAAGCCGTCTCTGCACTGTTTCCATTGATGTGATATTCTCAGGAATTCCTTTACGATGCAATTGGACATAATATTAAAGTTGGCAATATTTTTGTATGCTTTATGTGTCATGTACAGTTTTTGTCTGTCGATACCCGAGTTGGGTCACTTTTAATGAAGAAAGAATGCTGATATTTCGAGGTAATGTCAAGAAGGGGTTTTGTTCTTTTGTAAAATTTCGAAAAAAATAATAAACAAAAGTCCATATGCAAAAATAACAGGGTGTTATAAGGGTATCTTGAAATCAAAATATAAAGGAATCTTTTCCGAAATTTATGCAGGTGTACATATTTCAAAATTTGTAAAAAGGATATATTGTAATTGTAAATATTTTTACAAACCTCGATGAGTAGGTGTTTGCAGATAGTATTTAATATGCTTTTGAGCATTAAAACATGAACATAAAATTGTAAGGGTTGTTATCGATATATTTAAAGCACTTTATTATTGTAACTTTAAGTTATTCTTTGAATATTTTACACTAACATGATAATTCAACAATTATACTTATGTATCAGGCTAAATAAAAATGGTTTGGGAAGGGTTACATCTTGTCAAGAAAATACATGAAAAAAACAACATATATATTTTTAGGCCTAAACAATAACTTGTAAGCTATCACTAATTATCACTTATAAGATGGTGCTCTTTCAATTCGGTGCGTACATGTAAATTCACGCAAATCAGTGGTTTCATCATACGACAAATATATTAAAAATATTATGCAGTTTCGATTTGAGTTTTATTACACTGAAAAATCGTTGTTCAGTTTTAAAGCTCTCTGAAAGTGTTATAAATGTTTCGTTTAATGTGATAACCAGTATTATAAAATGCTTGAATGGAGATTGCAAATGCAAGATGCATATTTAAAATGTTTTATTTGTGCTATAAAAATAATTTCTATACATTCCTTTATGATTTGTGTATAATGTTACGTCTCTGACTCACTGCGGCTGTCAAATTGTTTATAAATTAGTATGATTGATTATGAAAGGAGTCAAACTATTTAGCACAAGCAATTTTAAAGACATACTGTCCTGTTTTATTGAATTTCTTTTTTCATTTTTATAATGTCATCAAGTATATTACAGTTTTGTTTATGTTATAATAAAGTCATTATGAATTATTTGATGAAATGTTTCATGTTTAAAGTAAATCAGACTTAATAACATTATGAAATTAATGTTTGATATAACGTATATGATATGTCATTTTCACTTATACATATTTCATTTTACATTATTTTATGTTCATTTTATTTTTTATCATTCAATTTTGCATTGTGAGTTCATGTGTCATTAAAAATGTCACTAACTGTTGTTTTATAGATCTGACTATTTTTATTTAATACACGATGCTGAATTTTAAAACGTTTATTATTTTGAATATTTTGCAATAAGAAAAATTTAATAAAATGATACAAATATTTTGTGTTTCTTCATATTTTAAGTTGGTCAGTTTTGCAGAAAAAATGCCGAGGTATTGTCACAGTATTGGTATTGCCGTAGTTGTTATACAAAACACTCAGCAAGAGTTTGTCGTCAAAAGGCCAAAAATATCAAACCAGGCACTGTTGAGTAAAATCAAAACAGTTTTGATAAAGGTTCTTGATAACCACAATAACAGTTACTATAAACTTGTACCAACTCAAATTATGCATAGCATGCGATAGTTCTTGCACACCCGAGTGGTGATCAAAGTCAAGGGTCAGTTTATTAATTAAAGAAATAATTGCGAATAATCGGAGATTTTGTGAATATGGAAATCATATGGTTTTGGCATGTGTTTTTTAAGATGGAAACTTGATGAATATGCTCAAAAGCAATGTCAAAATTGGTATACGCATGGCAAGGTTACACTTGGGACATAGGATAAATAGACGCATGCACTTACATACTTGATCACCATTGTGACTCACAGCAAGACTGTTCTTCAAACACTGTTAAGGATATTACCATGAAACTTGGTACACATATTTACTATATGACGATATCCCTCCTTACCCTGGAGGGCATATTTGTTGATTTATGCCCCATGGTCGAATAAGAAAAAGCAGAGGAGTGTAGGGCATCCACTTTCTGTGATCCTGTTGACATTATTGTAATGGCCTGCTGACCTTGAACTTGAGAAAGAAATCTTGACCTTGAATCAAGATGGCAGGAATAAATGCCATCTTTAAAGCTGCTGCACTCTCACAGATTTACCATTTTCACAACTTTTTTATTTCTTGTCTTGGAAAGGGCTAATTTTTGCGTAAATATCTGCAAACCAATGGTCATCAATACAAGATTGCTGACAAGAAATCAGATCGTAGATTTTCATATTTCCGTTCGAAAATTAATGTTTTATGGCTTAAACCATTACTAACGGTTTAAGAAAAAGGCATAAAACATCCATTTTTGAACTTAAATATAAAAATCTGCAATCTAATTTTTTGTCATCAGTCGTGTAAAACTGGTTTCCATAGATTTTTGCAAAATTTGGTTCGTTCCAGACAAAAAATAAAAAAGTTGTCAAAACCTTCAATCTGTGAGAGTGCAGCTTTAAAGTTGGTGTGTAGTTTTTTATAGATGAATAAAGAAACTGTTTTCGAAGAAGTTAATCCTTATGCTGCTCACTATGGTCAATGTTGTTTTCTGATATTGATCTCGTACTACTGTTCCCAGCTTTAGTGGTATCTTAGCGTTTCAGATACTGACCAAATTAAGGTCTGATATAATTTTTAAATAAAGAGGGTAACACATTAAATAAAAAAGTTGTTGTGGCCCTGAAATGTGGTTTTGAAAAACTTTCATAAGAATGATTAACATACTGTTTTACTTATGCCCACAAGGGCATATTATGCATAAAAAAAAAGACAGCAACAGTCATTCCAAGAAATATCATTCTGAACGGGACTTTGTTTTTAAATCTTCCATTTTGTATTTAACTATCTGTTTCTAAATCTTCCATTTTGTATTTAATTATCTGTTTCTAAATCTTCCATTTTGTATTTTACTATCTGTTTCTAAATCTTCCATTTTGTATTTTACTATCTGTTTCTAAATCTTCCATTTTGTATTTTACTATCTGTTTCTAAATCTTCCATTTTGTATATAACTATCTGTTTCTAAATCTTCCATTTTGTATATAACTATCTGTTTCTAAATCTTTTGTATTTAACTATCTGTTTCTAAATCTTCCATTTTGTATTTAACTATCTGTTTCTAAATCTTCCATTTTGTATTTAACTATCTGTTTCTAAATCTTCCATTTTGTATTTTACTATCTGTTTCTAAATCTCCCATTTTGTATTTAACTATCTGTTTCTAAATCTTCCATTTTGTATTTTACTATCTGTTTCTAAATCTTCCATTTTGTATTTTACTATCTGTTTCTAAATCTTCCATTTTGTATTTTACCATCTTTATTACTTTTTAAGTACTTTGCTTGTTGTTAGGACTCTCGATCCTTCGCTTGAAACCTTACACGGTAAATTAATGCCTCATGCTAAATGAAATATTTAAAATTCAATTCACAAAGCAAGTTACCAGAGGCAGATGTAAGAGGGGGCGTAAACCAAGGGGCAAACCTTTTAACATGCGCCCTAGCTTCTTACCAAATTGATATGGTACAAAATGTTGGCAGAAGGTTTTGGGCATATAACTTTTTCTCTCTGATAATTTTTACATTAATTAAAACAAAAACCAGGACAATTGAAGGGAGGCGTGGGCTGAATGTACCCCCCTTCAATCTGCTAGTTGTTGCTAAATCCCACCCTATAGTTACATTGTATCCACTCTCCTGTGTACAAAGGGTGATAAGCACAAACTTTGATTATAAACTCCCATTCTTGAGTAATGTTCCATATATGATTTCTTCCAACATCAAAATTAATGAATATTGCACCAAAATTAAGTCTCTTTGACAAGTTTGTAGTGGGGTTCTCTTAAAATCAGTGAGCTCCTGTTTGCTGACGGTTCGAAGGCTGTGACCCCAATATTTAATGATAAAGATATTTTGATGCACGTTAGGTCAGGCAGTGGTGTTTGTACGCTGGGCTTGTCCAAGAGGTTTCCACTGTAACACATCCTAGATTTTTTAAAAGTACATAGGCTTGCTTTCAAGAACAAACTTGTGTTTATAACCAACTGAGCAATAACTTCTCAGCTAATAAATTAGACTGTTATTGTCTAATCGTATTATAACATGGTAAATATTTTTCTCATATATACATGAATATACAACAACAGTTTATCACTTGAAATATTTTAATCATAAAATTTCATCCAATAACACAAAGTATAGATGAATTTCTGAATGATGATTTATCATTTTCATGCTTACACAAGTACTCAGTTCTAAATATACTGTAAATTGTTCATATTTAATGACATCTTTTCTTGATTTATGTCCTTTTTGGAACAATTTGTGAATTTAAAAAAGTGTGTAGCCACTATCTAATCATTGATCCCCACACAAAATTAAAGCAATCCACAGTACATTACAAAACAGAAACGAAGAATAGTGTTCATAGAAAAATTCAAATGTCTTTACACAAAGAAAAGTAACATTCACTCATATTTACTTACAGCATACATATATACATAGGATTTAAATTCATATGTGTTGAAGCATGTACAGGATGACTTGGTAAAAATACAATAAATCATTCATTTCCACCAACAGTTTATATGCACTGCATAAAACTGAAGCTCTCACAAAACCCATTTATTCTATGAAAATAATTTATTAAGTAATCTGATTGAAAAACAAACAAGCTAATAATTTTAATTAAAATGAATATGTTAAATTTTGATATGTGTAAGACCCCATGATTTTGGTACCAGTTAAAAGATATTTGCTTGCTGACAACTTTTATGTGAATTAAATGACTGATAGAACATTATATATTATCGATTCCAGTTTGCATATTTGCCCTTTACTGAAATCGGACAAAAATGAAGTATTGTGCAATATTTAAAGGCCAAAAACACTTGTTTGTTATACCATATTGGTAAATGTTTTAATAGTTTGTTTTTTTGTGCACACAAAGGCCTTTAAAATGATACCAAAACAAAACAGGGTATACACTTTAAAATCATATAGAATTCACACACTTATGCATTAGATTCCTAAAAAGTAACAGATCTTTTGCACTTGTTTTTTGCTTCAAATAAAAAAAACACAAATGTAATTATTAAGAGCACTGAATGAACTCATGAAAACAACAACAGAAGACAAAGTTATGATTGTTTATGATTACATACAGTTAACATAAAGATGGAACTTATGTTACAATTTATTCAATATAATAAATCATTAACACACACAACGCATATCAAATAATTCAACATCCTTTACAACAAATACACCTAAATTCAGCTGTCAATGAAATACCGAGGTAACATTCGATTTAATATATCTATAATGTGTTTGAGTTATCTTACAAATAACTTGCAGAGTAAAATGAAACATCTCATGTTTAAATGCACTTTTTAAAATGGCAATAGTCTAAATGTTAATGACTGTCTAAATAAATAGCAGCAGCCAATTGTATAAAACTGGTTAGTTTCTCAATTTGGTTAAAATTATGGCAGCCAAAAGGTTCATTGATTGGTCAATATTAACCTATTAATGACCACTATCCAATCATATAATTTAAATGGGCAAACTAGACTAAAGATAACCCATGGACAACTTATCAAAGTTTTATTCCATTGGCTGAATAATTTATGGACAAAAAAATAGAAAACAGAAATTGCACAAACATTAAATCATTTTTTTTCATGATTCATGTTCGGATAAATTACTGTAGACTAGTCTTCGCTCTCGGACTTTCTTTATTTGAAAGACTCCCATTTCTTCACAAGACCACAGGATGGCTTTAAAGTGACATTCATTTGTCACTTATAAAAATCAAAACCCAACACCAAGATACAATCAATTATAATTCTAAACCCTGAACATTCATTTTAGGAGAGTCAAATGCACAAAACTGCATTAACGTTCAAAATGAATTAAGACAGTTTTGCAATATCAGCTCTTCATTTTCGCTTTTGATTTCAATTTAATATACTTATAATTTGAAAACCCTAGACAAACATCTTTAAC
Organism: Mya arenaria; assembly: GCF_026914265.1. Classification (NCBI taxonomy): domain Eukaryota; kingdom Metazoa; phylum Mollusca; class Bivalvia; order Myida; family Myidae; genus Mya; species Mya arenaria. The sequence goes on along the minus strand of NC_069124.1, from coordinate 25,478,699 downwards.
TTCTGTGATCATTGAAATCTATTGGGGCTATATTCTGCGGGAAATTCAATCTTGTGCTGTCCTGTCCCCATGATCTTTGGCAGAGTTCCGGCATTAGGAATAACGTTCCATGACAAGCTTAGAGTCACATTCTTGTTTCCCCTGGAAGTAAAAAAATAACCCATTTAGTCATTAAACTAGGCAAATCCATATGATATGCCTTCCCCATAAGTAGGGGAATAAATACATGGTGTCACAAGTTTCGTACTATTAAAAATATAACATTGATAATAAAATATACCAAAAACATGCTGATGTCAATTCCATCAACATATAATAGCAGTTCTTTTGTGATCTAATTCATGCATGATAGCAATTTCAGAGTCTTGAAAAAATAGTGGCAGAATACAAGAGCCTCAGCCCAGGGGCCAAGATTACAAACAGTCTGAGTTCAGACTCAAGTGGCAAAACAGCAAATCTTCAAGTTGAGAATTGATGATAAAATAAGATGAATTTTCTTACAATTTTACATGGCTCATTACCTACCTTTATTTTTGTAAAACAAATGGAAAAATATGATTTTCTTTGATAAATTAAAGTGCTTTTCTTGGTCTGAATCTAGACTCAGTCTTGAGACTGTTTGTAATCATGGTCACAGATTTTGATCTACAATTGTACTTTGAAACCACGCAAGATTGGTATTGTTTAGTGAAAAGGGCATAGAATTTTAGCTATTTATGTCATTTACCCAGATCATCAAATGCGGTTTTGAAAGCACTGCAGTGTTAAAAGCCTTTTATGTCTACCCATGACTATCCTGGTTCAATTTCCAGCCTGGTTGTACACGAGTTTGATCTGTGTCCAGTGAGGCAGTTATTATCAAGGTACAAGTTTCTCTTTTTATAACAATGACTTAATAATAATGGCAAAGAGCATTAAATGTGTTTGGACAATGTAAACCAGTTTATTGCAACACCCAACTATTTTAACAATAAGTATACATATATGTATATGCCCTGTTGAGTCAAATTAATCTGGAAGTATACCTTATTAAAAACCTAACTGTTCTTACTTCAAATCATTACCGAACTGGTCAAATACCTAAATCAGGCATTTTTTTACATTTTTCTTCAACATCTTTTAAACAAGGTCAGCATCGACAATCATCATTACTAAATACTCATGTCATTCACTCAAAAAACAAAAAATCATTTGAAAATAAAAAAAATACATATATGAAAAGTACCCAGGTAAGTTAAGGCCTTTTTCCTTGGACTCAAATATCAGCCACTTTTAGAATATTATTGGAAAGCAAAATAAGGGTACAAACTTCTCATAAAAGGCCAACAGGCAACATGATTCTAACACAATATTGACCAACTTTTTATCTAACAAAATTTGTGCATTCATTATACAGTATGTCAGTTCCCCTTGTGACATTTAACTATATCTTTGGCAACATGTAAAAACAGTCTTCATGCTTAATAGCAATCAAACAACAAGGATATTAAAAGATGTTTATTCAGTTGTGTTACACTCTTTCAGATGGTATCGTTAAAAGATGATATAAGGTTACATAAGTACTCCAGAAGGAGTGGCCCGGATTTAGGTACCTGCCAAATTTAGGTACTGGACCGGTTTTTCTAGAATAAATATTTTGTGTTTAGTTTGATGGGGTCCGCTTCATAAAGAATCATAGGATCAATTCAATACCTAATAAAGATATAAAACAGTGCTATACTACTTTTGAAAAGTCTCTAGTAGTATGAAATTGCTCCTATAATTATTGATGAACGGACCCCTGAAGTCCGAGAGTAACTTCTCTACTCTACAAATTATTTTATCTCTCACTACATAGGACGTATAATCTTAAACTAAACAATCCTTACCTCAAACCATTACCAAAATCCCAGAAGTAGTACTTGGTGTTGGCTTTCCTATAGTCCAGTATTGAGTTCTCTCCCCTGCGAATGATCTTATCCCAAACTACAACTTGGTTCAGCTTCTGGTAAATTAAGAAAAAAAGAAATATTTGAAGAAAAATTTTAGAGCTTGCATTCAAATGAAGACTTATTTATAATGACCTTAAAAATCAAGCTGTAAAACTTGTCTTTTAATCTATCAGGCAACATTATGATTTATCTAACCTTTTTCCCCAGCTATCATTTATATCTGAATGTTATAACAGCAAAACTGGTTGCAGGACTTGCATGATATATGACACGTAGTATAACATATTATACTGTGTATAGCATGCACTTCAATTCTCTGCAATTTATATTTTTAAAAATACCTGCATGCTATCTATAGTATTAGGCTTCAGACATTTCTGGCCAAATTTGCTTTAATAGAAAAATATATGTAAGAAAAGATGTTTGTTTACATTTTTAACTACAAAGGGACGTATTACTACATGTATGTAGTAGATTAATGGATTTAGTTAAATCAGCAGTGAAAAGGATCCAAGCAAAAAGCTACAGTCAACTAGGTCTACTTACATGATCTTCCGTCTCATATTCTGCAAATAGGTAGAGAAACAACTGCTTCACATTCCAGTTGAAGATTCTGGTCAAATGTACAAAGCTGTTAAGGAAAACAGGTTTGTTTAAAAAAAACACCCAGCTTTCACTGTTTTAGTTTTAATAACTGTTAGAGCTTTCATATTTTCCTCGAGTGTTGTGAGCATAAATTATGAACAACATAATTGTGCCTTAGAATATTTTTTTCGTTAAGTTTCAGAAAGTTCCAACCACACAATGTAGTTACAATGAATGTTATTTTAGATAAAAATATTCCAGGAGAATCAAAGTTATTTTTCAATTGAATTGTTAAGGAAAACAGGTTTGTTAAAAAACAAGCTTTTACTTTATTGGCTTAAGTTTCAATAACTGTTATTAATCAGAGCTTTCATGTTTTCCTTAAGTGTTGGGGGTATGTAATATGAACAACATAGTGCTTTAGTATATTATTTTCCAAAGTTTAAAAAAATCAGACCACACTAGTTGAGAAGTTACAATTAAACTTAGCTAATTTTGCAGATTTTTTTTTACAGGAAAATGGAGGTTTTTCTATAATTGATTTGTAATACCCACTTTGACTATTATAAATTTATTTGAAGGGAACAATAGTGCAGCTCATTATTCAATCAGGCATCAATAAATCCACTCGCCTGCTTGCACTTGCGCTTGAATATCGAGGTCGAACCAGTAAAAATTCAATCCAAACTTGTCCGCCAGGGGTCAGATTCTCCAGATTAAAAGACATGTAAATCCATTTTATTTCCGAAAACCAAATTATTGTGAAAAACATAGATGTAAGAACAAAGAACAGTTAAACTGAAACCTGTAATATGATGTCATGATGGGCAAGTATAAAATTTATCGAATGCATGAACTCAGTATGCTTAATTGATTATATGTTGTGGACAGTTGAAGATGAATCCTCAGGGAACCGAAGAAATCAAATTATTAATTGAATTATGAAATGAATATTAAATGAATCATAAGAATGTTTTTAATAGTTTGTAAGCGATAACAACAGGTAATAGACGGACTGGTTTCCATCTTAATTCAATCTTGCAGTTAAAAAGTACTGTTACAATAATAAGGCTGATAAAATATTTGTCTGTAAAAAAATATAGGGCGAGTAAATTTTGTGCAGGGCGAGTAGATTTGCAGGGTCACTTGCCAAACAGGGCTTGTCAATTGTTCCTTATAAAACATAATATCATGTATGCTTAAGAAGTAAGATATATGTTGAATCTCATAAAGAGAATACTATTTTTTTCGGGATATTAATACAAGGATTTTGGTGTAGTTTGACTGTAAGGCAAATTTTGATCTTCTCTAATTTATCAATACTTTTATTAAAACAGTTATTTCAATAAAGGATATCTGTCTGAAGGTCAAACACAATAAATCCAAGGTCATTTTTCTCTCGGCCAGCACTGTAGTCAGGAACATTCTTTCTGAAATGTAAGAGCAAAGAATAGTTATATTTAAGTTAGCTACAAACATAAACTAAGTTCTACGTAATATGCATTATCATATAGTTAATTAATTATGATCATTGATGAAACAATTTTATTTGGAGGCACTTCTTAGGGTTGACAGGTCAATAGTGTAGTGTGTGCGAGTAAGAACCTGCCTTGCGGTTAGCTTAGAGGGTAGAACGCCTTGCTATAGTTTGGATGGTCATGGGTTCGAGACCTGCACCGGGCACACTATTCCATCCAGGTTAACTTAAATGGTGTCAGAAATAATAGACAAGACTGCCTGGATTGCCCTCAAAGGTGAATGGGGAAGTGAAGTGTGTGTGTGGATAAGAATTAGCCGCCAAGTAGGCTCAGTGGGTAAGAGCACCTTTCTAGTGCTCTGGTGGTCAAAGTTTTGAGCCCTGCACCAGGCTAGTCCAAACAATTGTACGTTGACAGATTTTTTTTATGATTTTTGATATGGCAAATCCTTAATGTACAAATTTTTTTGTACCAAAAGTGGGTTTCCGAGCATATTGCGTCCATAAAATATCATAAAAACAAGAAATATTACTAGATAATGTTATTTTATATTAGTTCCGTACACAAAAAATAAATATACATTCAGATTGATGGGGTTTTCTTCATTTCATTCTGTCAAAACATAACGCAAGGCTGCAGTTCATAGTTATACAACAATCCGAGCACTTCGGTCATGGCTGAGTTGTTACAATTGTATTTACGAGGTCTATCACGAAGCTAGTCGGAGGTGGCATAGTCATGTTTCTTTCATTGGAAAGGTAGATCATTTGTTTTGTGCAAAATAGCTTTGTACTTACATGGTAAAATATAAATATAAACCTTTATCATCCATTTCAAACATAAAATACTTCACTTAATTCAATTTCAATATTTTTCAAACCAACCCAGTTCTTGCACAAACCCGTTTAGACGTTAGCACAGACCTATAAACCATGGTTTATAGGTCTGTGACATTAGGGATTGGAAGAATCCCGTAGAACATGTCTATTATTTAGACTATGCACCAGGCAAACTTTTCCTCCCAGGTTTACTATAATATGAAACGGCTTTACTAATTTTGGTGTTAAACAGATACAGTGTTTGGTGTTCATCTATGAACTGTTAGATCCCCAGGCATAGTTCCGAACACCATAACTGCAGTCTTCCTGAGATATATTCAGGCATGCTGACTTAATTGACAGTCATTATAAAGAAAATAAAATATAAAAAAAACTGACAACACTGCAAGCCGGGTGATTTAAAATCAACTTACACAATAACTTTTGCGGTATTAATTGAGACGTCGGCCTTGTGTTCGTTGAAAAAGGTTGAAAGAAAACAAAGAAAGGTCAATCCTGCCATCACGCTAAGCGTGAAGGCAAAGATTGTATTCAATCTTGCTAAAGCCGTGTTCATGTCTGTTATTATCCCGGAAGTAAACGTGTCTTCGACTGGTTATTATATTTTGTTTGTAAAAAGTAAATCTTTTTGATAAATATTAAAACCAGTCCAGCCAGACGCTTGATTATGTAAACGTCAATTGACCATGATCAAATTTTATCACATGACAGTCATGTGATTTTGTTTACAAAATGAAGTTCATACCTATTCAATGCTTTACAGCTATTTTGCTTATTTCTTTGACTTACAGTCGGCGTATTGGCATTAAAGATCAAGTCATACTTTCTGGTTATGACTACAGAACAGATTTTTTCGTTCAGCCAGTAAGTTATTTTACATTCTCTCACTCTGCAGGCACTTGGCTCATTTTACATTTTGTATCTCGGTATCTTTCTGAACTGTCAAGTTTGAATGATGATATACTTATAGGCATTAAAGGGACTGTACACCAGATTGGCAACAAAAAAAGTTTTTTCTGTAACGAATCTTAGGACAATTATTTAATGGAATGTGTTACGATTTGCTATCATAATTGTAAAATAAGTACCAAAATGGAAAAAAAAAGTCGGAGATGGGGTTCAAACCCGTGTCGCCAAAATTGCAGTCCAGTGTTGTATCCACTGTGCTACAAAGGCTTACTCCAAACGAGTGGTATATTTAAGCTATATACCTAACTTGGTAATAACATTATTAACATCGACTACCCAATCAAGCGTAAAGAATGAACTCTACTAGGTAGACATACCCAGTAATAACTGCTAAACTTAAATAAATTGTAAACTATGTGGTACTTCAGTTAGTAAGTTTTAATGCATTGTTACACATTAATAACAAGTTTATGTCAGTTTTTCGACAATTTTCTTTTTTTCTTGCAAATTGATCATCTGGTGCACAGTTGCTTTAAATGTCTTCAGGTGTGTTGTTTATCTCATTGTTCTATATGCCCCAAAAAATTATAGAATTCAACAAATTATGTACACAGAGTGTGAAAAATGTCTGTGTTTTAGTTGACATGAAAAATAAAACTGACATTATTACGTTATAATTATTTTTATCAATACTAAATAAGAGCTTGTTGGACTTTTATAAATTGTAACACATTTTATTAAATCGGGCAAAAAAGAATAAGGCAGTCTAATTCCATTGTGGATGCCTCATCAGGTCTGTCAAAAATTTATCGAAATACTCCTTCACTCCTTTTGCTCCATATTTAAAGGTATAATTGGCATATAACATCATAAACATGATTATCTCCTGTCACAATTTATTATTGTCGTGAGATTGACCAAAACATGACATTTCTTTCAGGTGGATCATTTTGGGTTCTCAAATCCAGACACCTACAAGCAACGCTACCTGATTGCAGAGCAGTTCTGGAACAAAGATGGAGGCCCAATCTTTTTCTACACAGGAAATGAGGGGGACATCGCCTGGTTCTGTAATAATACGGTCTGCATCAGTGCAATAAATCACAATTACAGTTAACAACATAAATTATCTTTTTATGTACATTATATCATGGACCTATAAACTGTTTTATATTGTACACTTCATTTTTTGAAACATATCTATTCATAAACATAAATTTTGAACAGACAATGTTCAGAAAAAAACCTTCTATTTAAAGTTTAAATTTTTGCTGTTGGCATCGCCTTTTTGTTGTCCATTGCGCATTGGACATGCAAATACATTTTAAAGGGTTTGAGGAGAATAACAATTATGATTTTGGACTACCAGTAATTTTCAACCTCTAAGCATACTGAACCCAAGCATTTGCTATGTTTAAAAATTGCGGTGATTCGCTCATCCGTGGATATTCAAATCATTATTTTTCATATTGCAGGGTTTTATGTGGGACATAGCAGCAGAATTCAAAGCTTTGCTGGTGTTTGCTGAGCACAGGTATTATGGAGAATCTATTCCATATGGGCCAGAAGCATATAAGGTGATACAATCATATAAGAGCTTAAAATATGAATGTTTTATTTAGATTTATGTTATATAAGTAACCATGATTTTAGCATGCTATTGTTTGATTACTGTCTGTTTATCCATGAGAAAAAATAGATGGCATTATTTGTTAGGGATGATAAATATTCATTTAATACTAATACATACTTTTTTATGATTAAAAACAATGTTCTGACAATACTTATATATTAATATAATTTCAAAACATGGTACACTTACATAGAACTTAGAAACCATTTTTAAAAATGGTATGTCCTTCTTCAGTCTCCAACAAAAATGAACTACCTCACTTCGGAGCAGGCTCTGGCTGACTTTGCTGTACTGATAAGCCATCTGAAGGCAACACTGCCGGGCGCCACTAATAGCTCAGTGGTTGCATTTGGCGGCTCGTATGGTGGGATGCTATCTGCGTGGATGAGGATTAGGTATCCCAACGTCATTGTAGGGTAAGTGGAAGCAGAAATTCAAGTATTGTCAAAAGTGTTGTCAAAAATGTGTTAGCTTGTAAGAGATTTACCAAGATTCTAATCATTAGGTTGTTTTTTTTAAATTGACCGTTTGCCTCCAAAGTTAGTGATGATTGATTTATTAGCTCGACTATTCAAAGAATAGGTGGGCTATACTACTCGTCCGAGCTTCAGCGTCCAGTTAAAGTCTTAGGGCAAGTTGGGATTTTCACTTATAAGTCCAATACCTTTCATTCAATTGAGTTAATACTTCACACAGTTGTTCAGGGCCATCACATGATGAGGTTAGATAACTCCATATTATTCTTTACACAGATTATGGCCCCTGATTGACTATGAAACTCAGGTTAAAGTTTTAGGGCAGGTTGGGATATTTATAAATAACTTCTATACCCTTTGTTCAATTGACTTAATACTTCACACAATTGTTCAGGACCATCACTCAATGAGGTTACATAACTCCATATCCTTAATACAAGTTATGGCCCCTGATTGAATAAGGTTAACGTTTTAGGCAAGTAAAAGTTAAGGGCAAGTTGGGATTTTAATAAAAAAACTTCTATACCTTTCATTCAATGCACTTAATAAAATTTAAAATTAATCACGACCATCTTACAACAAGAAACATAACTCCATTTTAACCCTAAATACAAATTATGTCCATTGAATATGTTTTTTTTATTTATTTTTTTATTTATTTTGACAGGCACATTTTTACATTCTTTACCAGTTTATTACCAAGGGAAAACAAGGAGGGCCATACTATATGGTCATTGATTTTTTTTTATTATTATTATTATTATTTTTTTTTTTTAATTTCTTTTGAAAGGCATATTTGTATGTATATTCTTTACAACATTTTCATAATGGGAAATCAATTTATTTGAATGACTTGCGTCATTTTTTGGGTGGTGGGAGGGCAGCATCAAAAATGTCTTACGACGGCTCTTGTATATATTTATTATTGCTGACATTAACAAAAATTCTCTTGCATAAGAATCTAATGATTGCTTTTTTTATAAATATACTTTTTCAAAACAAAGTAATAATAAGCTTTCTTTTTGGTGACTCAATAGGCTGTGATGGAGTCCTGGAGTTCCAAATTCTGGAAAGTCATTTTCATAGTTCTTTTAGATGACTGTTGTAACACAGCTCCTCTAATTTCACTTGAAACAGTTTCCATTATGTAGCAAGGAATAATCAAAATGGCCTGTCAGATTATTTCTGATAAGCAATTATGGTTTTTTCTCCAATTTTCAATCGTTACTGATTATTAATGAATGCGTGTTTTCTTTTTCATAGTCTCATTCTATGACTTTTCATTTAAAATTGGCTGTGTGAAATAATTTATTGAACTTTCTAACTTACATATATATTTGTTTAACTTTTTAACTTACATATTAACCATTGTACACGCTTGATATGTGTATTTTCTAAAAAGATTTGTACTATAAAAATCTTTTAAAACACATTATATAATGTAATTATGCATGTTTTTATTGAATTTGTGTATTTGTGTGATGTGTTGATGAACTTTTTAAAGTCAAAATGGTTGTCAGGGTAGCGCAGTGGTAAGCGCACTCGCTTCTCACCAAGGCGACCCGGGTTCGATTCCCGGCCTGGGCGCATGTGAGTTTGGTTAGTGGTCACCAAGCCGGACAAGTGGGTTTTCTCCGGGTTCTCCGGTTTCCCCCACAACACAAGATCACACTCTCGCGCAACATCGTGCCAACGAGAGTGATTAATATAAGTTGTTATAACTTATTTCACAATCGTTGTAAAATTAAATAAAGTTTAAACTAAAGTCAAAATAGATTTTCTGTTCCGTTCTGTTTTTAAATGACATTGTTATTTAGTTACCGGTAACCATTTATGTGATCCTAGTCTACTACAAACATTCCTAGCCAGCTCTACACAGTTGTGAATTTTAGGATTCTTATGCTGCAAGATGAAATATTTAGTAAACTATGTACATGTATGCGGACAACTGTTGTTCCACAAAAAGCCTTCTTTAAATCAATAAACTGATAATTGTCGACCAATTATACTTTAGGGCTCTGGCTGGCTCCGCCCCTATCTGGCAGTTTCCAAGCCTAACACCGTGTGAGGCGTTCAACAAGGTACTAACAAATGCCTTTAACCAGGCCTCCCCAACATGTGTGGACAACATTCGGAAGTCGTGGGCCGCCATTACAGAGCGAGGCAGTACCGGTAGGGATTTGATGCTGTATTGAGTAATCTATCGATACAATTTTTTTTGCACTTTACTGTCTGTCTTAGAGTCCTTCTGGCTTCTAGCTTACTACCACATAAACTCCATATTTAGTTAGTAATGTTCAGTTTAGCAGACAAACTTTTGATTCTTTTATACGCCTGTTGTAGGCAGGATGTGTCATGAATTATCCTGCGGTGGGCGGGCGGCATCCTCTTTGGATGTTGTCACTGCTTTTACTCCAGATACTTTTATCCGATCATCACTAAACTTGAACAATACGGCGGTGGACAGAATGTCTCAACGAAATTCAATAACCAGCCTTGTCGCCCATGTCATTACAAAGTAATGGCCCTTTAATGGTCCTATTACAAAAAACATAAAGTTCAGTCTATGACTGGAGAGGTTTCTGAAAATCATCACAAAACTTTGACACTATTAGTATGGGCAGAATATCACGGCCAAGTTGGATAACCAGACATGTCACCCCACTCACATTAGAGTTATGACCCTTGAATTGCTTAAAGAGAGGAGATTTTGACCAATCCTCACCGGACATGGACAATGTGAGTAATTAAAAAATTGGCCCAACCTTGCCCTTATCACTTTAGATTGAAGGCCTTAAAATAAACAATCTTTGAAAAAAAATCATATTTTCAACAGACATATCTTGTAAAGTTTTGTCACTTTTGTTGAAGTATGAAGATGTTTACTCATGTGATAGTTCAGCAATGTGGTTAAGTCATTACAATGTCCTAAATGTTGACAATCATGTTCCTACTGGTTCATTTAATTTGTGACTGTCAATGAAACACTTTAAGAGCTTACATGTATAATAATTAGTATGTTATGTAATTATACAAATGTAGATAAAAATTGAATTCAGGACAAAATTGTGACTTTTAAAATCCTTTGGTCATGAGATGTTCTGTATTTTGAAATGATGCATTTTATCAAGACATGGATGTTGTTAGATATCAAATCTTTGTATATTTCATGTACACCAGCCAATTGTATAAAAACTGGTTAAATCTTTGGTTTGGATAAACAAATTGTATATATTCATTGGTCCATATTTATTCAATAACTACTACTTACCAAATAATACCATTTCAATATGCAAACAAGCCTTATTAGTCAACCCATCATCAAAGTTTTATCCAATTAAGTGCTGGTATATGGTAACATCAGGTATGGCCCAAAAAAGTGCCCTGCCCTTAATGGGATGGCATAACAAATGTGTATTTAAAGATGCACTCTTACTCCCAAATAGGATTTACCACAATTAATACAAAAGTTTTAATATACCGAAAAGGATGAATGAATGTCGAAAACAATGTTTTTATGAAATAACGAGTTTAATTTGAAAGGTGCAGAAAACACAGGTTTTCTACCGTATGAGAGGATAGCTAATCCCAGTAAATCTTTTAGCACTCACCAATCATTTAATATTTTTGCGTTTTCAGCTATTAAATACACAGTTACAATCTTGTTATCTTGTTGTAATTAATATTTTCCATCAATGAATTATTTCATAAGTAGTTAAAGGTTTATCACTCAAAATTTGTTTGTTATACATGTATATGTATTGATTTTGAATAAGAGTGTCACTTTAACTTTTTAGTCAAAATGATTAATTTTTCAATTCTCTGTATGTATTTTGCCGGAAAAAAACTTTGCCAAAGAAATATTACATCATCCAAAAGCACCAATTTTCCTAAATGAATTTTATTGCAATCACACAATATATTGGTTGTTTTTAGCTTCAAACATCTTTTTGTGTATATGAAGGAATTCCATACATACTTTTTTATTTTTCGCAAATATGAAGTCAATTTTGTCACATTAGAAACAAGAACAACAATTGCTTTTGTGAATGCAGAATAGCTAGCTTTGGGTTGCTTTTTGAGGGGGTTGGGGTCAAGGTCACTGTTACTTAAAATAGAAATTTAGTTTCCGACCAATAACTTAAGTTAGGATTGATGGATAGTGACGAAACTTGGTTCGTAGGTGGCTTATGTGAATAACTATCTTTGGATTGCTTATGAGGGGTTGTCAAGGTTGTTGAAGCTTAAAACTAGAAAATTGGTATCTGGCCAATAACTTTTGTTAGAGTACTGGAAAATGGTAAATTTAAATACAGTCAAATGTCGAAGGCATTGGGACCTGGAGAAATACTTCGAGATAACGAAAATTCGATATAACCGAAATACAACAAGTGTTTAACTAAACCCAACACATTTGAAAACAGTTTGACATAACCAGAACATCGAGGTAAAAGTGTTCGACATAACGAGATTTGACTGTATGCACATTTGTGTGGTAAGAATCAAACTCTGGCTGAAGACGTTTGTGAATATTGGCCCAATTATTTGCTGATAGTGTGCATAGCTGTAGCAATAAATGCATTATATTAAAGTGTTCATTTTCAGGTTAAATGTTCTGCCGTGTAAGGAAAACTGTTTAATTAGAATTCAGTGCTGTCGGTTTGCAAAATTAGTTTAACAGTTGTAAAATGCAAATATAATTAAAAGATATTCACACGAAACTTTCCTAAATCAATTATTAATTAATTGATCATCTGTGAATAACATTTTGAATTCTGATTTTGGTGTAAAGTATGTTATATATAAAATGAATGATATAATGATTATAATGTATTTTAGTCATGATAAAATGTTCTATTTAAACTCGCTTTAGTGCTTTGACCTATCGGTCTGCATCACATTATTAATAACATAACATAATTATAAATAATACATGCAGATCTAGAACACCTTTAGTTATACTCTTTTTCCCTCAAATAGATGCTGGCCGAGATTTCCTGACCAAAACATTCCGACTGTGTGGGCCGCTGACATCAACGACAGATGTGACGTTATTCAAGGCCTGGCTAGTGGAGGCATGGACAGACCTTGCCATGGTCAACTATCCGTACCCAGCAAACTTTCTGGAAAATCTACCCGGATGGCCTGTCAAGGTATTAACAGTTTCAGTGGTTGGTAAATTGCAAGACAGGTTTTACTCAAGTTTACAGGGTAACATGTATGTATGATCAAACATGTTCAAATATGGATCATTTGAGTTTAAAAAAAAATGGTCACTAGTTCAAGTATTTATTTATCATATAAACACCTCTTTAAGTTTACCTTTTTGATCTCAATTTTTTGTCTTCAAATATATTATGATAATGTTTCATGTTTAATCATGGATCATTTTTGGTCAGGATGAAAAGCAAAGGACCTAACAATTCAAACAATCAAAATGAGGAATGATTACTGACCCACAAATAAGCCAATGCTTAGATGCAAATATTAAACCACATTTTTAAATTTTTGATGCCTGGTGACCCCATGTAATTTTGGTATCAATTGGAGGAGTATTGCTTGCTAATAACTAGTGTGTAAAATGACCAAATCATGATTATACATCAAGTAAGTACAGCTTCAAATTTTCCTGTTTATTTCAACTAAAATTGGATGTAAATGACCTATTTTGCAATTTTTCAAGGTAAAAAAACTTCTTTTTTTTCTTTTTTTTTACATTTTCTCTTTTTAGCATTTAACACTTTCAGATGGCGGCAAAATAGTATTGGATAACCGTGCAGGCATCGAAAATAGATGACAAATAGATGAACAAATGTATGTTTCTGATTGCAATACATAATACCCCACCACACTTAATCTGCTCATTTTAAAAATAATAATCAACCTTCTTTTTATTTAGTGTTCCAATGTAAACTGTTAACAATAATTTCAATATGAATTAAAAAAAGCATTAGAGGTAAACGCCATGTTGAAACTATGCATACATCAATACACAGTTGAAAATTGAAAGCCATCATCAGAAATGACCCATCTGAGTTAAAATTCTTTTCAAGCCTTGCTGTTGCCTTGCTCTCAGTTAAATGAGTGCTTTATAAGCATTCATTATCTCAAACCTGTTTTTGTTAAAACGTGGCTCAAAAACAGAATCAGCTGTGTTTCCTCCATTGACAACAAAACTTTACAGGCAGACTACAAATCTTTACATGCGTCTCAGTTTAACTTACTATATGAATTGTCAGCAAATAAATTCCATCTACTGAAACAGTGAATACACTTGTTATACTGATAAGCGTTGCCATCGTTCAGAAGTGTTTTGTCACATTTAATGACATACCCATGTGCCTAGTAAACAACCAATTGACCTTAATAGGCAGAAATGCAATCTCACTCTCAATTTTTCTTTGGTTGATATTTGTATTTTATTGTCAAAATGTCAATCGAGCATTTTTGGTCCTTAATTGGTTTGAAAACTTTGAGAAAAGACACTTTTCTGCCCAAACATCTTGCTAAGAAATGGTCTTTTACTTATCTCTGGATTGTCTTGTTTTATTTTCTTGGCTTGCTGTCTTAAGTAGTTAATGTAATCATTTATTTCATTTTCCAGCCTTTCAATTTTCAGTTCATGTGCTAAAATTATTCCTTCCTTTTCTGTTATGGACACATGCTTAAGAAATCAAACTTCTCTGCAAGAATACTTGTTGTCAATTTTAGTCCCATAAGCATTTTGTTGGAACAAATATCCATGTGGAAGACAAATTATGAGAAGAAATCTTGCTTCTTCCACTATCTTGATCTCTTTTGTAATCTCTGTTGATGTCTGAAAGAGGAAGTTATAAATAAGAAAAGCATTGACAGGCTGGACCATTTAGTTTGATCTCACCTGATGTGTTTATGGAAAAGATATATGTTTACACTGACCTGAAGTTCAGAACCATTCAGTTCCACATCTGCAACAATTCTGCACCAGGCAATTGTAGCCCAAAAGTGGGTCTGGTTTTTCTCTGTACGGGCAGTAACCTTTACATGCTGGTCATGCAGGGAGGGATTTTATAATGTCTTGACACATTTGTTTGGTACACAAAGATGACATATCATGTGCAAGATCCACGTCCCTACTTCTTATTTCAAGGAAATACTTACACCTTTATCATTTTGGAATGGTTACCATGTCTGGACTGTAACTTGCTGCATATATGCATATACAGTATAGTTGGTCATATCCAGGCTGTAACTATGTTATACACAGCAGGAATTTTAAAATTACTTAAATTACTTAAACCATGTATTCATTAAATAAAGATGATGTGTCGCTTGCAACACCCACCTCCCTTCCTTAAAGGTCAAGGTCATACTTACAGGATTATTATTATGGAATGCTGCATTTGTGTATATACAGTAGTTGGGAATGTCTGGGCTGTGTCTTGTGCATGGAGGGCTTTAAAAAAGATTGGCACATGTGTTAGGAACATAAATGTGATGCCTTAATGTGACTAGCTCATGTTTTTGAACCAAAAATTTGTTTTCTCGGAATGCATCTGAAAGCACTTATTTTGTTATTATTTTACTCTATGAAATTGAAATTGCAGAAAAAATTCAGTTATAGCATAAAAAAGTACATGAATGTAGAGCATTATGATATTTTTTATCATGTGGCAGCTAAATGGTGACATGGTTACCACCGTGAAAACCCAAATTCAAACAACTCACATTTCATTTAAAAAAAGACTAAGCAAAGTATGTTTTTTTATTTTATTTCTTGCACACTTGAACTAAAATGTTCAAAAAGTGTCAACCAACATATATACTGTTGAAGTTATGCATACATAAATACCCCAGAGAAGGTTGTGAACCGGTAGGCTTCACCAGAAGTGACAGTCCCGTCTGCATTCGAATATTCCTCTAACCATACGCTTTGCCTTTCTCTCAGTCTAATGAGCGCTGTATTACCACTCATTATCTCAAACCCATTTCTGTAAACATGTGGCTCAGAAACAGAATCTGCTGTGTTCCCTCCATCGACAACAAGCGTGACATGCGTTTCAGTGTAACTGTCTATATGAAATGTCAGCAAATAAACTCCATCTACTGGCACAGTGAAAACCCCTGTTATAGGATTATAAGCGTTCCCATCATTTAGAAGGGTTTTGTCACACTTAATGACATGCCCAGGTGCCATGTGGTCGATTATATGAGTTAAATAAGCGGAAAATGCAAATTCTCCCTCAACATTCCTTCTTATCCTTGAATTTATATTTGGATTGCTCACATGTCCATTAAGTGTCATCAGTTCTGGTTTTGTTTTTAGGGTTTTGGAAAAAACACGTTTCTGCCCAAACATCTTGCTAAGAAATGTTCTTTTGCTTCCACTTATCTTAGGTTTGTCTTGTTTTTCCTCCTGGCTGGCTTGGTCAAAGTATTTTTTGTAGTCATTTAGTTCATTTTCCAGCTCTGCGATTTTCTGTTCATGATCTTGAATTTTTCTTTCCTGTTCTTTAACTCTATCTTCTAAATTGAGCACATGTTGATGCAAAGATTCAAACTTCTCTGCAAGAGAACCAAACTTGTCGTCAACATCAGTCCCCTGTGCATTTTGTTGGAACAAATATCCATGTGGAAGATAAATGAACAAAATCAGAACCAAAAGTGGCATAGACAGAGCCATGGTCATCAACCAAGTGGTCCACTGTCACTTATGTATCTTTTAAACGCATCAGCAACTAAAAATCTTTTAAAATTGAAGTTGTAGATAAAAAGTTAGTAAATTGACATGCATGACTGTGTTGGCATATAAACTAACATGGAAAGGCATGTGCAGATTTCGGTATCTACAATTGAAATTATATGTTACATTATAGTGATTAAAAAACATCAAAATGGTATCTTATAAAGATTGCCACATTCCTAAAAGGCTAACAGCCAGTGTATTGTATTGATAACCAACTTTAAATTAATAATGCAGTATGCTATGTACCTGTACAGAACATTGGACCTTGCTTGCTTGTCGAACTAATATAAGGAAATAAACTTAAGCTATGCATGTCTAAAACCATAAAAGTAGGCCATATTTTCTTCATAGCCTTAGCTAGAGCTCTTCTACCAAGTAACATTTAAATTATGCCCCTTTCCAGGGACAGTTGTTTTTGAGTTTATAAAGGTCAGCCCGCGCCCTATAGTGGCTGCATTATGGCTTGACCCGGTCACATCCTCAAATGTGACTGAAACATATTTTTGATGCCAAAGGGGGATTTTTATTCCCACCATTTTGTGGGATATTCGCCAAATGAGTAATTTTGAACCCCAAATGCTGTGGGCCCTAGATTGACATCTAGAGTGGTCCCACAGCTCTGACTATTGGATATGGTTTTATTTCTTTGGTCTTAACTTGTTGTAATTTAGAAATTGGATAGCACGCATGTCTAAAAATCTTTAACTGTTGTAAGTTTGGTATTTTTTAAAGAATGAGCAAGACTCGCGGACAGTTCGTTGGCAAGAAAGTGTTCTGAGAACAGGACTCCAGGGACAGTATTCAATATAATCCTTATCTTTAGATACGCTTCAGTGAATCCATTCAATCTATTGGCCAGCTTAGTCTAGTATTACGGTCCAATCAAAACACTCAAATTTTACATTTAAACTTAAGTAAGATCTAAGTTGATTATTGAATATGACCCATAGTTTATTTCTTCAATATAGACAGATGTTTTTACAGATATAAGGAAATAAACTTCAAAAATATCATTCGAGACTGTTGAAGAAACAATTTGATGCTTGCATGGTCCTCTTTCAAATTAATAGAAACCATACACCAAGTAGATGAAGTAGTTTGCCAAAGGATAGGGCCCATTTGTTTGTAAATGGACCTTAGTATTAGAAATGAACTTCAAAACAGTTTTTGCTTGGATCAAAAGTAATAGATTAAAACAACATTCCAATTAAGTTCAAATCATGTCACAATAATTCATAGTCAGGAATGGTCACATAGAGGGGCTTATTTCTCAGATGATATATATAATGGTTTAGAATACTCATCTGAGAAATGTCCCTCTTTTTATATTACAAATTTTATATATATATATATATATATTACCTGCAGAAAGTCTGCGATAAGCTGTCTATTCCAACGGAGGGTGACCAGCTGCTAGAGTTTCTGTTTGAGGCAGCGAACATCTATTTCAACTACACTGGCAACACACCATGCCTTAACACGTCTCAACAAGCCACAGCAAGTCTAGGTGACCTTGGATGGGACTATCAGGTAAACGCAGACTTTCCAATATTTCTATATACACCATTATATATATGCTTGCAACAACTACACTGGCAACACACTGTGCCTAAGCCACAGCAAGTCTAGGTGACCTTGGATGGGACTATCAGGTAAACGCTGACTGTCCAATATTTCTATGTATACCAAGTTTCATGTTAAAATCATGCTTACAACTTCAAATACAAATCAATGGCGGCACACTGTGCCTTAGCCACATCAGGTCTTTAGGGATTACCAGGTATACCTTGATTGTCCAATATTTTTATATATACTATGTCTCATGTTAGCATCATGCTTTCAACTAAACCTACAGAGGTGGAACCCAGGAGCGGTTCCATGCTTTCAACTTCAGAGGTGGCACGCAAAGTTGGATTCAGGATTCGATGTTAGAGGAGTTGTTACTTAGGGATGTAACCTATTGACCTGTGCCCCTCCCTCTGAACCTAAATTTATTTGGTTTAAAGTGTTGGCGGGGGGGGGGGGGGGGGTACTTCCCCTATAAAATTTTAACAATTTCTAGTCCTAAAACGAGCATTTTCGGCATTTTTTCTCCTATATTGAAATAAAAAGTTAACTTGGACTATTTTAGGGGGGAGTGAGCCGGGTATGCCCTCCACCCTGGATTCGCTTGTGGCACCCTGTAATCTAAACACATCTCTACAGGTCAATGCAAGTGTTAAGGGGACTTTGGTTGGGATTACAACAAGCATCAAGTGTCATAATACAGTCTTGCAAAAGACCAGTTTTGATGATGTTAATATGTTTGCCCAGTGATAGAATGAAATCGGTAGAAATGAAGAAAGTTTCAAAAGGCATTGATTATTATCAATTATCATTGATTATTATGACTATTGGTGCACAATGTCTAAAGTTTTGGCTTGCCCAGTTTATCACATTTATTTCATGTTGTTGTTTTTTTATTTGATTTGTGTTTAATAACAAATATATAACTGGTCATTTTTTATAAGATAAGCAAATATTAGACTGTCCACACGAGTGTTTTACTGGTTTATTGAGGTTACATCACCACAGTACCTAGACTTTATAGACCTTAAATTCTAAACTAAGTGAATGATTATTTCTCAGAGCTGTACAGAGATGGTGATGCCAATGTGTACAAATGGACAGATGGACATGTTCGAACCATCTCCCTGGAACTTTACAGATTTCAGCGAGCAATGCTATAAGCGCTGGAAGACTCGGCCTCGTCCCGATTGGATAAGTACACAGTACTGGGGAAAACAAATACAGAGTGTTACCAATATTATTTTTAGGTAAGTGGCTACATATTTTCGACATTGACATTAATTTGTAAAATAAAAAATAAGGCATGGAGAAGGAAATTTCAATGTGCCTTCGTGTATCTGCCAAATAAAACACTATTAATATTACAGGGATCTTTTTTTATTTTTTTAAACTGATTATAAAAGTTAACTGGTTGCTTCTGGTTGTAACTTTATTTGTTGTTAGTATTGCCAGTTTTGCGTCTTGGCAGGATGCTTCACCTTATTGGAGGCATTTATCTTAGTGGCCCCTAAATCCCTTACTTAAATGGTTTCAGTCAGCCCTTTAGCCGTCAGGTCAATCACATCCTTTTATTACCCGACAGCTTCGTCTTAAAATCATAAATAGGTGGGAGTAGCTTGCGGTGAAAGAGGTGTCAATTAGTACTGTCATGGTTTATATATAAAAAAACAACTCAAGTGTGAATAGCCATCATCACAGTTGAGCTTAAGTTAATTAGCATATAAAGATAAAACACAATTATTTACCAATTGTTTGTCAATAACTTCTCCTTGTTTAAATTGACAACAGCAAGTTTTGTAACTGTACTGTAAATTGATAACACTAACAGGAGTGGATCCAAGATTTGATGTTAGAGGGGGCATAACTTAGGGGGCATAAACTTTTCACATGCCCCCCTCCCTCAAACGAAAATTTATTTGATTTTAAGTGTTGACATGAGAGTTAGAGTTACTCCCTCAAGAAAAATTTAACTAATTCTAAATAATGCATTTTGGGAATATTTTATTTCTTTTTTCTCCTATACCTAAATAAAAAGTAGACAATTTTAGGGGGGAGGGGGGTTGTGCCGGGTATGCCCTCTTGATCCAGTGCTAGTGCTTTATTCCTTGATCAACTATGTATATCATTTTTATAATTAACACCCTTTCTAGCAATGGCCTACTGGACCCCTGGTCATCCGGCGGAGTTTTAGAGAGCCCAGGTGCGTCCCTTGTCCCCATTATCATTAAAGATGGGGCACATCACCTGGATCTTCGCGCTTCCAATCCTCTTGACCCACCCACGGTTGTAGCAGCCCGTACACAGGAGAAGAATATCATCAAAATGTGGCTTGGGCAGCAGCAGTAGGCGTTGTGCTTAATGTGATATATTATCAAAAAGCATTGAACTATAATGTATGGAATGTACGGGTTTGGCTAAGGATGTACAGGAAATACGAAGGTGTGCTTTTAAATGAAAAATTGCTAGGGGTTTAATTCTTGAAATGTGAAGGCATAGAAAGGGTTTTTATTAAAAATCTGTGATTAATTTGTTAAGGGTTGTATATTTGAGGTGTCACAACTTTTAATGTTAGCCATGGTTTTAATGTCATTATCAATAATTGTTTTATAATTTATATATGCAAAGATATAAGTTTGTCCAGCATCATCGTCCACATAATCAGCATCAAACTTTCTTTTCAATTATTAAATTTTAAACAATTTATGGTCTTCAAACTTGGTATGTGCATTGGTCATGGTCAGTAGATAACCCCTACTGATTGTTGACTAATAATAGAAAGTAATTGGCTCTTTGGACAGGCAACACAACTAAATTGGGGAATTAATTTTGTAAGAAAAGCATGCTATTTTCTGTTTTATCGTTCTTCAACTGTTTCAAGAGCTACTAATCTGTTTAATTGGTTGTTCTTTACTCATTTAAGAAACTGATACTATTGATTACTTAAAAGGTATGTTCCATGATTTTACACGTGTATTCTGATATTGTATCCATTATATCCTGTTTCTGCAATAAATATTATTATTAATGAAAATGAAGACTTTTGAGTTCCTCTGTTTTCTGAAAACAAAGTCTGGATATTGTCAAAGCCTTGGTTATTTATGTCATCATTTACGTTGTTGAAAAACTCTTTTACATTGGCTATAGCTCAAAATCTGTTAAAAATATTGAACTGAAACTTGGTACATGATGCCAGAGGTCCATAACACATGCATTAACAATTGTAGAGTTATGCCCCTTTTTATTGAAAAAAATACTGTGGCTTAACAAGAGCCGTCGTAAGACAGCGCGCTCGACTACGCCGCTTTGACTTAGAATACAATAATGATGTAATAATACCAAGTTTGGTCTCTTTATGTCAAACCGAACTAAAATTATTCGATACATAAGGTGACTTTAATGCTGCCCTAAAAACCAGCCCGCCCAAACAATGACGCAAGTCATTCAAATAACTTGATTTCCCATTATGAAAATGTGGTTAAGAATATACAAATATGCCTTTCAAAGGAAATTAAAAAAAAAATATATAAAAAAAAATAAAAAAATTCAAGGGCCATAATTTGTATTTAGGCTTAAAACGGAGTTATTTTTCTTGTTGTAAGATAGTCGTAAATAACTTTATATTTATTAAGTGCATTGTATGAACGGTATAGAAGTTTTTTATTAAAATCCCAACTTGCCCTTAACTTTTACTTGCCTCAAACTTTAACTTAATTCAATCAGGGGCCATAACTTGTATTAAGGATATGGAGTTATGTAACCTCATTGGCTGATGGTCCTGAACAAGTGTGTGAAGTATTAAGTCAATTGAATGAAAGGTATAGAAGTTATAAAACAATATCCCAACCTGCCCTAAAACTTTAACCTAAGTTCCATAGTCAATCAGGGGCCATAATTTGTATAAAATATAATATGGAGTTATCTTACCTCATTATGTGATGGCTCTGAACATATGTGTGAAGTATTAAGTCAATTGAATGAATGGTATTGGAGTTTTAAGTGAAAATTCCAACTTGCCCTAAAACTTTAACCTGCCCTATAACTTTAACCTAAGTCAATCAGGGGCCATAACTAGTATTTAGGATAATATGGAGTTATGTAACCTCATTGTGTGATGGTCCTGAACAACTGTGTGAAGTATTAAGTCAATTGAACAAAGGATATAGAAGTTATTAATAAATATTCCAACTTGCCCTAAAACTTTAATCTAAGTTCCATAGTCCATCATGGGCCATAATCTGTGTAAAAAATAATTTGGAGTTATCTAACCTCATCATGTGATGGCCCTAAACAACTGTGTGAAGTATTAAGTCAATTGAATGTAGGGTATTGGACTTATAAGTGAAAATCCCAACTTGCCCTAAAACTTTAACCAGACGCCGACGCTGGGGAGAGTAGTATAGCCCACCTATTCTTCGAATAGTCGAGCTAAAAACTAGCCAGATCTCCCAGGAGTTTCGATCCTTGAATGACCAAATTTTACTTAATTGGAATTGTCCATTTTATTTAATGTAAATGCTTATCATTCTATATTCATCAAACTTTTTAACAATTTTCATTGACATAATACCTTTACTTCCTTACATAATTCACTACTGAGTTGTGGCCCTTGAAATACACAAATCATTATAATTCACATTGTTTGCTCTCCAACTTGAGCATTCTCCAACCCTTGACCACCAATTTTGGAATAAAAGTTTACCGGTCAATAAACATTGTTACAAAGTGTTAAATATAAGAATTTATTGACAAAAATAGAATTTAAAAAAATGCTCCACCTGAAGATCCATTGTATTTACCAGGGCTTCTTAAAACCATTAATATGCCGGTCAGGACTGATTGTGACCACGCTTGACTGATTTCACTAACAGAAAATTGTTAAAAAATCGGCCTGAAATTTGATCTTTTCTTTTATTTACGGTCCAAACCCCTTAATGAGGAAACCTGGCTTGTCATTTACACCCCCCAAAAATGCCCCAATAAAAGTAACATGATAACAATCAGATAAACGTGACCAGCTGCTTTTTTCCAGTACGATGAACATTGATACCTTCTAATTGGCAGGCGCTTGTAATCGGTCCAAACACGTGGTAGATCACAGGGGACACATTTTGCTGACTATATAATGCAACTATTATGGATATTGTTCGCCTTTTTATTTTTTCCATGTCAAAAAAAACCCATACTTTTTTTCTTACAATCAGGCTTTGCGTATGTACACGCTAAATCGCAGGTTTCAATACACATTTCATTAATCATTGCATACTTATCCATAATCACCAATGGTTATTTATTAAGCTTTAAGTTAATGAACCATCATCAGTCCCATCAACTGCAATCCAAACCAACACATATGAGAGTTTAACCTATTTACACAGGTAAGCCGAATACCATATGATCTTATTTTTTCTCTAGGCTGGTTAACCGACTACCACGTTTGCATCTAAGCTGGTCAGAAAATAACATACGATCAGGAAAATAATCAATAATCTTCGTCTAAGAGCCTTCAAATCATGGATGAAATATTTGGCTTCATTACAAATATGAATGAACCCTTGGGTGTACGAAAATAAGGAACGCAAAAAAAAACATTTTTGAAAATAATTGTGTCCAAACTGTTTTTTACCTAACTTTGTATTTTTTATGGGGGGGATCTAGTTTGACACATGGACCAATTGAAGTTTCAAACCTTTACTCATTTCTAATATATATTAGCATGATTCATGGGCATCTGTGAATTTCTGTGGAAATGGCATCTTTAAGTGTACAAAATGTTGAATAAAAGACATCAATGATCTAGTTAATATACTTTATTCTACCATAAATATAACATCTCAACAGGAAAATGGCACTGCATAACGAGACAAATATATATCACAAGAAAAAAGCACATGAAAAAGACACATGAAGTCACTCATCAACAACATCAACTAATAATTAGATAACTTAAATATATTGCAAAGCAAAATGTACCCTTCTTTGAGAGAATTTATTGATCTTAAACAGATTGTATTTGCAAATACCAACATTCTGAAAATAAATAAATAGAAATCAACCCAGTGTATGATATTTTAGTTGATAACTGCAGGGTCTCTATCTTATTTTAAAGCTGCACTCTCACAAATTGACAGTTTAGACATGTTTTTAGTTTTTGTCTCAGAATCAGCTGATTTTGGTATCAATGCCTTCAATGTAGTCATATAAGATGACTCACAATAGAACAGATCTCAATTGTTTGTAAAACTGCTGAAATTTCATTGTTTTATTAAAGCGTTAGTAACGTTGTAAGCTATAAAACATCAATTTCGAGCATACATATGAAAAACTGTGATCTGATCTTTTGTCAGCAATCTTGCATCACTGGTTTCCAGATATTTATGCAAAAAAGGCTCATCCCAAGACAACATTAAATAAGTTGTTAAAATGGTCATTCTGTGGGAGTGCAGCTTTATAATATTTTATTTTCTACTTTCACACTAACAAAATGATAAACATGAGTTCCTTGGGGCCTTTTTTTCATTAAAGGATCTTAAAGTTGCTAACTTTCAATAATCTGAAATCTGTGAAAAGGTCACGAATGGCTACTCCTTGGTTTTTACAATTTCTTCAACTTTGTGTTCATTTATAATACTGGCTTGAGTTTAATTCATACAAATAAATTATGTACCAATATAATGAAAGTATGACAAAAAGATGATTTCAATTAACAACTTAAATTGACTAAGAATTTTATTGGTACCAAATTATGCAGGCAGCTGAGTGTTCCATAAGCAAAATGCTTGGAGCTTAATTCCAGTTGTAACAATATTGGGCACATTTTTTAGGTGTTTAAGAGTTTTAAGATTTGCTTAGTCTTATGAAAAGCTAAATATTTAAGTTTGCCATCTACTTAACACGATCATTATTTTCTACAGATGCCTAGAACAAAAATAGCCTTCATATCAACAATTTGACATTCTGATTACATTCATTGAGTTGAATGGTTAAAGTGACTTGCTCATGTTTTTGTTACCGGTAATTGCACTGTTTTTGTATGACAAAATAAAGCGAAGCAAATCATTGGGAATATTAAAACTAAGATTCTGTCGGCTGGAACCCTTCAAAATATGTTGATATATGCTCAAATAATTTCTTTGAAGACCACGATTTTGAATTGCCTCATTTGTGCATTATAAAACAAATATACATCATTTAAAATTGTACACGAAAGAGCAAGCAAATCTGAATAAATTATCGTTTAACAAGTGAGTATGCATGACTGTGCAAACATATCAAAAAATATAATGTGCAAAATATATAAAAAACATACAACACTTTTTACAATTAACAATGACTTTATTCCATAAATATGAAAATAGAAGCATATGCTATGAAATTGAGGTGGTGGTCTGTAAATTCCTGAATTAATCATAAAACAAGCAACACAAATTTGTGTAGCATACTATGTAACCTAAATACACCCTTATTAAACAGATTCATGTCCATTTCTTATATCTGGCAAGAAACAATTAATAATGTAACATAATATGAGAATCTGTTTTGCTTTGTTGTTTTTTAGCATCTGGTTGCCAATTTAATTGTTTAAAAAAAAATCAAAAAAAAATAGAACATTCTTCGTGTTGGCGTGAACCTCTCCATACTAGCCAGTGCTGATGTACAACTCTTCTGAATTACCCAATTAACACTAAAAACCAATTATTGACCTTATGCCCTAATGTTTTGTTCAGTTTTTTCGATAGATGTTCTCTAAATAATAAACTTCAGAATTTGTTCGGCAATCCCATCAGAGGGTTAACACTAAAAATGAAACAATCGATTATTCTACAGCATGGTAGTAATAAAGGTATCAATAATATTGGTAAACAAAATATTGCAAAAACTAAAATCAACATCTTTTATCAACAGACTTTCTGTAAAGTTTTACTTTTAAATAAGTGGCAAGAATAAAAGCAATCATCTCATTGTTTGTATAGCACATTCAATAAAATTATATAAAATCTCATGTTTTAGGTAGTGTTTAATAAAAATACTGGCTTGACATATTTCGATATATGTTTCGTTAATTGGATTAGTATGGAAAGATATTAATGAAAGTAGCACCAATGTTAAATGATATACTACAATTTCCGGAAAACAATTTTGAATTCTGTTAAATAGTGATTTTCATTGGTGCAAAATAACAAGAGAACTCTCTGTGTATGTAGTAGAGATGTAACAAGAGCTGTTGTAGGACAGCTCACTTGACTATTAGCTGCATTGTCTTAGAAAAGAACTCAATAATGATGTTATTAGTGCCTGTCAAAAGCAATAAATAAAGAAGAGTCAAGTTAAAAAAGTAAACAGGAAAGGCCACAATGCGATGATACCAGGATTTCCATGATTGACTGAAAAACTTCAGCCTTCATTGTGAGATTCAGTTTCAACTGTTGTTTTTTTCTAATTTTAGTTACAGTGACCTTGACCTTTAACTAGAGGTCCCAAATGCAATCCCCATTAAAGACCTCCATAAACTCTTCCTATATACCAAGTTTAGTCACAATATGTCAACCATAACTAAAAATAGTCAGGACCAACCATTTTCCTATTATTAGATACAGTGACCTTGACCCTAGTGGTCCCAAACGCAATCCCATGAAAGGTCTCCGTGAACTCTTCCTACATGTATATACCAAGTTTGGTCAGAATATGTCAACTCACTATATCTGAAGTTATTCAAAACTAACAAATTTTCTATTTTTAGTAACAGTAACCTTGACCATAACTCTCAGGGCCCAAGACACAATCCCATGAAAGGTCTCTAAAAACTATTCCCTTTAGCCAAGTTTGGTTGCAAAATGTCAACCCTAATCTAAGTTATTCAGTACCAATCATTTTTCTATTTTTAATAACAGTGACCTTGACCTTGATCCTAGGGATCAAAGATACCGCAGTGAGTAGTACAGCCTCCTAATTCTTCAAATCGTCGAGCTAATGGTGACACCTTTAACATTGAATATAAGAACTAATATTTAAAAAGCATAGCTTAGTATGTATATGATTTTTACAAAACAACAAACAACCACAGATACATCTAAATAACAATGCATTGTTTGGTAAATAAAATAAACTCTCTAAACTGCCTCTTCAAATTCTTGATCTAAATAGGTTTGATGAATAAGTAAACTATGGAATACAATACACAACATGTTTATACAACACATATAGATGTTTCAGTATTCATCAGTGTTTGATTGGTCAGTTCACAACTTGTTAAGTCTGGTTGACATAACTAACATTATGTCACAAGGATTGTGTTTTGGAATTATCCGAGGTATTCCGAAGATATTGCCTTCAATGGAATATGAATGCAATCGCATCGATATGGGTTCATCTAAGAAAGCACAATAGACGTGTAAATAAACACGTTTAACCATATAAATCCTAATCAAAGTTAACACTGCATATCTTATAATCATTTTAAAAGTATGTCAAATATAAATGATCTACCTCATGTATACCTTAGACAAGAGGGCCATGATGGCCCTGTATCGCTCACCTGTAGCTTTGCTAAATAAAGTGAACATTCTGACCTATTATCATAAAGATCCAATGAAAAGTATGGCCCCTAGAGGCCACTTGACCCGGGTTGACCCAATATCGAACCTGACCTAGCATATGTTAAGATGATCATTCTGTCCTAGTTTCATTAAGATTAGGCTAAAATTGTGATCTCTATTGTGTTCACAAGGTTTTTTTACTAATTGACCTAGTGACCTAGTTATTGACCGCGGATGGACCAATGTCGAACTTGACCTAGATGTTATAGAAATGATCATTCTGACCAAGTTGCATTAAGATTAGGCTAAAATTGTGACCTCTATTGTGTTCATAAGGTTTTTCTAATATCTGACCTAGTGACCTAGTTATTGACCACGGATGACCCAATATCGAACATGACCCAGATTTTA
The DNA here is from genome assembly GCF_026914265.1 of Mya arenaria. Lineage (NCBI taxonomy): Eukaryota > Metazoa > Mollusca > Bivalvia > Myida > Myidae > Mya > Mya arenaria. The sequence goes on along the minus strand of NC_069124.1, from coordinate 25,450,610 downwards.
TAGAGATGATCATTCTGACCAAGTTGCATTAACATTAGGCTAAAATTGTGACCTCTATTGTGTTCACAAGGTTTTTCTACTAATTGACCTAGTGACCTAGTTATTGACGGTAATTGACCCAATATCGAACTTGACCTAGATTTTATAGAGATGATCATTCTGACCAAGTAACATTAAGATTAGGCTTAAGTTGTGACCTCTGTTGTGTTCACAAGGTTTTTCTACTAATTGACCTAGTGACCTAGTTATTGACCGCGAATGACCCAATATCGAACTTGACCTATATTGTTCTAGAGATGATCATTCTGACCAAGTTGAATTGAGATAAGCCTAAAATTGTGACCTCTATTGTGTTCACAAGGTTTTTCTACTAATTTACCTAGTGACCTAGTTTTTGACCTGGGTTGACCCAATATGGAACTTGACCTAGCTTATGTTAAGATGATCATTCTGACCAAGTTTCATTAAGATTAGGCTAAAATTGTGTCCTCTATTGTGTTCACAAGGTTTTTTTACTATCTGACCTAGTGACCTAGTTATTGACCGCGGATGACCCAATGTGGAACTTGACCTAGATTTTATAAAGATGATCAGTCTGACCAAGTTTCATAAAGATTAGGCTAAAATTGTGACCTCTATTGTGTTCATAAGGTTTTTCTAATATCTGACCTAGTGACCTAGTTATTGACTGCGGATGACCCAATATCGAACATGACCCAGATTTTATAGAGATGATCATTCTGACCAAGTTGCATTAACATTAGGCTAAAATTGTGACCTCTATTGTGTTCACAAGGTTTTTCTACTAATTGACCTAGTGACCTAGTTATTGAAGGTAAATGACCCAATATCGAACATGACCTAGATTTTATAGAGATGATTATTCTGACCAAGTTACATTTAGATTAGGCTTAAGTTGTGACCTCTATTGTGTTCACAAGGTTTTTATACTAATTGACCTAGTGACCTAGTTATTGACCGCGAATGACCCAATATCGAACTTGACCTATATTGTTCTAGAGATGATCATTCTGACCAAGTTGAATTGAGATAAGCCTAAAATTGTGACCTCTATTGTGTTCACAAGGTTTTTCTACTAATTTACCTAGTGACCTAGTTTTTGACCTGGGTTGACCCAATATGGAACTTGACCTAGCTTATGTTAAGATGATCATTCTGACCAAGTTTCATTAAGATTAGGCTAAAATTGTGTCCTCTATTGTGTTCACAAGGTTTTTTTACTATCTGACCTAGTGACCTAGTTATTGACCGCGGATGACCCAATGTGGAACTTGACCTAGATTTTATAAAGATGATCAGTCTGACCAAGTTTCATAAAGATTAGGCTAAAATTGTGACCTCTATTGTGTTCATAAGGTTTTTCTAATATCTGACCTAGTGACCTAGTTATTGACTGCGGATGACCCAATATCGAACATGACCCAGATTTTATAGAGATGATCATTCTGACCAAGTTGCATTAACATTAGGCTAAAATTGTGACCTCTATTGTGTTCACAAGGTTTTTCTACTAATTGACCTAGTGACCTAGTTATTGAAGGTAAATGACCCAATATCGAACATGACCTAGATTTTATAGAGATGATTATTCTGACCAAGTTACATTTAGATTAGGCTTAAGTTGTGACCTCTATTGTGTTCACAAGGTTTTTATACTAATTGACCTAGTGACCTAGTTATTGACCGCGAATGACCCAATATCGAACTTGACCTATATTTTTCTAGAGATGATCATTCTGACCATGTTGAATTGAGTTAAGCCTAAAATTGTGACCTCTATTGTGTTCACAAGGTTTTTCTACTAATTGACCTAGTGACCTAGTTTTTGACCTGGGTTGACCCAATATGGAACTTGACCTAGCTTATGTTAAGATGATCATTCTGACCAAGTTTCATTAAGATAAGGCTAAAATTGTGACCTCTATTTTGTTCACAAGGTTTTTCTAATAATTGACCTAGTGACCTAGTTATTGACTGTGTATGACCCAATATCGTACTTGACGCAGATTTTATAGAGATGATCATTCTGACCAAGTTGCATTAAGATTAGCCTAAAATTGTGACCTCTATTGTGTTCACAAGGTTTTTGTACTAATTGACCTAGTGACCTAGTTATTGACCGCAGATGACCCAATATCGAACTTGACCTAGATTTTATACAGATGATCATTCTGACCAAGTTGCATTGAGATTAGGCTAAAATTGTGACCTCTATTGTGTTCACAAGGTTTTTGTACTAATTGACCTAGTGACCTAGTTATTGACCGTGAATGACCCAATATCAAACTTGACCTACATTTTATAGCGATGATCATTCTGACTAAGATGCATTGAGATTAGGCTAAAATTGTGACCTCTATTGTGTTCACAAGGTTTTTCTACTAATTGACCTAGTGACCTAGTTATTGACCGCGGATGACCCAATATCGAACTTGACCTAAATTTTATAGAGATGATCATTCTGACCAAGTTGCATTGAGATTAGGCTAAAATTGTGACCTCTAATGTGTTCACAAAGTATTTCTACTAATTGACCTACTGACCTAGTTTTTGACCCCAGATGACCCAATATCGCACTTGACCTAGATTTCATAGAGATGATCAGTCTGACCAAGTTTCATAAAGATTAGGTCAAAATTGTGACCTCTGTTGTGTTCACAAGGTTTTTCTAATAATTGACCTAGTGACCTAGTTATTGACTGCGGATGACCCAATATCGAACTTGACCTAGATTTTATAGAGATGATTATTCTGACCAACTTGCATTGAGATTAGGCTAAAATTGTGACCTCTATGTGTTCACAAGGTTTTTGTACTAATTGACCTAGTGACCTAGTTGTTGACCGCGGATGACCCAATATCGAACTTGACCTACATTTTATAGAGATGATCATTCTGACCAAGTTGCATTGAGATTTGGCTAAAATTGTGACCTCTATTGTGTTCACAAGGTTTTTCTACTAATTGACCTAGTGACCTAGTTTTTGACCTGGGTTGACCCAATATGGAACTTGACCTAGCATATGTTAAGATGATCATTCTGACCAAGTTTCATTAAGATAAGGCTAAAATTGTGACCTCTATTTTGTTCACAAGGTTTTTCTAATAATTGACCTAGTGACCTAGTTATTGACTGCGTATGACCCAATATCGAACCTGACCCAGATTTTATAGAGATGATCATTCTGACCAAGTTGCATTAAGATTAGCCTAAAATTGTGATCTCTATTTTGTTCACAAGGTTTTTGTACTAATTGACCTAGTGACCTAGTTATTGACCGCGGATGACCCAATATCGAACTTGACCTAGATTTTATAGAGATGATCATTCTGACCAAGTTGCATTGAGATTAGGCTAAAATTGTGACCTCTATTGTGTTCACAAGGTTTTTGTACTAATTGACCTAGTGACCTAGTTATTGACCGTGAATGACCCAATATCAAACTTGACCTACATTTTACAGCGATGATCATTCTGACCAATTTGCATTGAGATTAGGCTAAAATTGTGACCTCTATTGTGTTCACAAGGTTTTTCTACTAATTGACCTAGTGACCTAGTTATTGACTGCGGATGACCCAATATCGAACTTGACCTAGATTTTATAGAGATGATCATTCTGACCAAGTTGCATTGAGATTAGGCTAAAATTGTGACCTCTAATGTGTTCACAAGGTATTTCTACTAATTGACCTACTGACCTAGTTTTTGACCCCAGATGACCCAATATCGAACTTGACCTAGATTTCATAGAGATGATCAGTCTGACCAAGTTTCATAAAGATTAGGTCAAAATTGTGACCTCTGTTGTGTTCACAAGGTTTTTCTAATAATTGACCTAGTGACCTAGTTATTGACTGCGGATGACCCAATATCGAACTTGACCTAGATTTTATAGAGATGATTATTCTGACCAATTTGCATTGAGATTAGGCTAAAATTGTGACCTCTATTGTGTTCACAAGGTTTTTGTACTAATTGACCTAGTGACCTAGTTGTTGACCGCGGATGACCCAATATCGAACTTGACCTACATTTTATAGAGATGATCATTCTGACCAAGTTGCGTTGAGATTAGGCTAAAATTGTGACCTCTATTGTGTTCACAAGGTTTTTCTACTAATTGACCTAGTGACCTAATTATTGACCGCGGATGACCCAATATCGAACTTGACCTAGATTTTATAGAGATGACCATTCTGACCAAGTTGCATTGAGATTAGGCTAAAATTGTGACCTCTATTGTGTTCACAAGGTTTTTCTACTAATTGACCTAGTGACCTAGTTTTTGACCCCAGATGACCCAATATCGAACTTGACCTAGATTTTATAGAGATGATCAGTCTGACTAAGTTTCATAAAGATTAGGTCAAAATTGTGACCTCTATTGTGTTCACAAGCAATTGTGAACGGACGGACGGACGGACGGACGGACGGACGACGGACGAAGAGTGATCACAAAAACTCACCTTGTCACTACGTGACAGGTGAGCTAAAAAAATCATGACTTATTATTTCCTACAATTCATTAAAGCAACGTTTTCTATGCTGACTAGAAAATTTATTAACAAATGAAAGAAAGAAATAACAACAATAACAACACCTTTTGAATGCTTCTAATCATTATATTAAAGGAGTGGAATTAATAAACAAGTTTAATAAATTTCGCATTGAATGACCACTTAACTTTAATATTTTATTAATATCATGAATACAAATTTGATTATTTATTGCGCTTAATTCATAAAACTTATCTATATCACAAATGCATTAAATTTATAACAGTTATTACTCTAGTTATAAATTATATCAAAAATGTATAATATTAAAGTTATTTCATGCTGATGAAGTCATTTATGATACAAAAAAACATTTCAATGCTTATCATTCAATAACTTAAAATATACTTTGAAAATATATATATTTATAACTAATCTATGAATGTTTCCATACTCGATGATGAAGAGTTTGTAGACAAGGGACCTTAAAATGCAGGAGTGATTATATGTATATAAAATTATATTGCATATTTTTTTTCCTATCAAATTCATACAAAAAATGACATCCAACCACAAAATAAACACAGCAAAGCACATCGAGACATAGAAAAAATTACAACATAAAAATCAGCAGTGATTTTGCATAATTTCATAATCACTAAACATGTGATAGTTCTTGGTATCTCTTGAAACACTGATATAAATGTAGAGCAGAATTAAAAACTTAAAAAGCATCAATGTTTTACAATGTATGTAAATAAGCACAAAACAGGAAGGCTGGTAAAAGCTATATTGCATTGTCTATTACCCGATTATTTGCATATTGTAAAGCACAAAGGTATACTACAACTACAAGAATTAAAACATAAATACATCAGAAATATTACATTACTGATATTAGTTATTATTATAACTCTTAAAGCTGCAGTTTCACAGATTGACCATTTTGACAACTGTTTTTATTTATTGTCTTGGAATTAGCCATTTTTTTGTAAATGTGTTGAAACCAGTGATATATGACTGCTGACAAAAGATCAGATCACAGTTTTTCAAATTTGTGTTCGAAAATTATTTTTCATTACAAATGGCATTACTAATGCATTAAGAAAAATGAAATTTTCTGCAGTTCTCCAAACAATTGATATCTGTTCTATTGTGAGGTATCTTACATGATTGAATTGAAGGCATTGATGCAAAAAACAGCTGATTCTGAGACACTTCTTTTTTTAAGTGGCAAAACTGTCTATCTGTGAAAGTGCAGCTTTAACAGGAAGGCTTGTAAAAGCTATATTGCATTATATATCATCCGATTATTCTCATATTGTAAAGCACAGAGGAATGGTATACTATAATAATACAGTAAGTATCAGAATTAAAACATAAATGCATCAGAAATATTGCATAACTGACATGACACCAAAGAAAATTGTGGCCAAACCACCCTGATATAGATATTAATAATCTATAAATCTTTCCGACCAAATTTCATGAAGATTAATGTAGAAAATCTGACATTATTAGAGAGAATAACAAAATTGTTGAATATAAATAACTGAAAACAAAGGGCGATCAGAAAAAGCTCGCCATGAGCACATTGTGCAGAGGTGAGTGATGTTACACTCCAACATTAAGGTCATAAAATACATAATGAAATGCATAGCGGTTATTGCATGATAACCTGTAATCTCTTAACTCGGCAACAATTATTTGCATAAGTTGAATACATTTATAGATGATGACATTAAAGGGTGTTTTTGTTCATTAAGACAGACTTGAAATTTGGATGAAGCAGATGCAATGAAAAGGCACTAAGAGTTACCTGTAATGAATGACATTACCGGTACAATTATTGATAGTTTTTTAGTTGGTGACATGGATTATGTCATGGTGAATGATAAAACCTTAAGCATATTACGCATGAGTGTAAAAAGACAGCAATAGCAACCACCTTATCAACCAATGCATCATATGTTCGATTTTTGAAAATGTCTTTTCTATATTGACATGTTATATATTTTGAAGCAAATCAGAAGACTAGAATAAACACTAGAACAAGCTTAAATCTTAATTCCATTTTTGACACTCACTTATTATCCAACTACAGGAATAATATACAAATCGAAAAACCCAATAATTAATCTAGTAAAGGTCACTATGACCTTCACCTTTGACCTAATAACCCTAAATCAACGGGGATCACCTAATGACCATGACCAATGTGCACTACTAGTCTAAAGAATCTTCACAAAGTCATTTAGAAGTTATTGATCGGAAACAAAGTGACTATTTATTTATGTTTATCAAATGTCTCCATGACCTTTGACCCCCAAATGAATAGGGTTCATCTATTGACCATGATCAAAGTGCATACCAAGTTTGAAGACATTCCAAAAATTGAACATGAATATAAATTGATACTACTGTCTTCAACTTCTGGATGAACAGGCCTGAATTCTTACACTTGTACTTGGCTTAAAAAATAAAATAACAAGCCGGCTATATGAAATCCAGAATTTGAGCAAGCTCAGAAAGCAATTTTATAAATGCGGTAAACTTCAGTGTTTTAAGAATGTAAATACAAAAATAACATCTTAAACATTAACATTAAAACTTAAACTAAAAATATATAACAAAAAACATAACATATTCTTAACTTATGGTAGTTGATCAAGAACATTCTTACCATAATAAGATAATAGTTCATTTTTTCTTCTAAATTTCTCCATTATACCTTAATATACAAGAAAGAAAAATAGTGTGAAATATTCGTTAGTCACTATCAAGTCCACCTTATATATTCTTACAACATGAAATAAAAAAAAAAAAATTAAAATATAGGAAAGATAGGGTAGGTCAGGATATTTTTTACTGCTTTTAATAAAATTGTGTCTTTCTAACCTTGAAACCAATTCCCATTTTGTCTGAGTACATTAACATGTCTTTTCTGTACAAAAAAAATACTGAAATAAAACAAAAATAAGTGTCAGCTGCAATTTTTATGTACATGTAGGTCAGAAAAAGTGAAACAATTTATTTTTGTTAAGCCTGAATTCTCAGAAGAGCTCTTTCTATAATCTGTATCTGAGTCTCATAACATATTTCCAATTAACTGAGAGTTTTTCACAACACCTACATGTATCAATATGCAATTCAAGGTGTTGCTATCACTATCATACTCTTCATAAATTCTGTTCTGTTCTATTAAACAAAGCTGTCAGTAGCTCATGCTTATAATACATAATTTTATTTCATGCTTTTTGATGGTTGATTGAAAAAATAATGAATTATATCCTGATACACTCACCATTTGAAACCATGGGTCTATTGAAATATAATTTCACTAGCATACTCAAATCACTCAGTTTCTCTCATATAAGACAGTTTCACTGTCAAAAAAAAATGAGTGTTAAGGCACATGGTGTTGGGACATAAAATTGGATGACTTGAATAAAATTAGCGACTATTATACAACTAATTATTAATTTTTACGAATCATTCGTGTGAAAAAAAGAGAAAAAAAGCTTCAGCGTAAGTTTGCAATGTATATCACTACAAGAACACAAACATTTAATATTTCACTTGTATCATGAGCTCAGCTTTAAGTGCGTACTCAATGGAAGATATATTGTTATCTTATACTGAAAAAAAAACATCCTCTGTTTTAGCCCATTAACTTTTTGTGGGCTATTCTCTATTAAAACTATTAATGTTAACAAAATTTGGTTGATATGGACTTCGAATGTATCAAATAGAGCTGATGACAAATGATGGTGAAAATTTCTTGAGCTATTCCATAACTGATATAATTATACAAATTCATTATACACCTCTTAAACAAGATAAAAACAAGCACAATATACGGTTTGATTTCTTGAATGCAACTTTGTTTACGACAAGAAATATTTGTTCAGAAAGACTGTTCAGGTGAGTTGTACATGTACATATAGAATGATCTATCAAAAAAACTATGAAACTTAAAACACAATGTAAACAAAAGAGTGTTAAAGTTTAAAAATATAAAAAAAGAATATTTATTGTGTGTATTCATAAAATGACTGAATCATAATAAAAGCTCTAAATAAAAATTGTGATCAGCTTTCTTTTTTCACACATTTTTGTTGTCAGCTCTTCATATCACAGAAATTACTAGGTATTATGGTCTTATCGCTGTTTCAAGATGAGATCTGTACGAACCATGCCCGCCGCATATTCTCGAATGTCAATTGTCAGCGTACCATGGAAGAAGATGTTTGTAAAGATCGTCAAGTACTCAAAAAGGGCAAAGGCGCTGTACACTGTAATTATATATACAATTTCAATACATAATTATGCATCTTTATTTATGGGAGGGAAATAAAACTCTTTAATGACCGTCAATCAAAACAAATCGTTTACAAAAGGAATAAAGTACAATAAGTTTTTACTTCAAGTACATTTCTACGAAAATTATTAATGCTGCCAAATCATAACGTAATGTACAAGAAACTCAACAGAATTTTATAGAATCAAACAGATTTATTTAAATGACCAATAAAAGATGGAAATGCTTAAAACATAACCTGGAGCTTTAATAGGGACACAATAACAACGTTGAGCCTGATGCTGTTTAATAAACGAGAGCACTGTGGAACAAATGCTAATGCTTGTCTCTTGTATTTTAGTCGAAAAAGGTACCTAATTCAACAATGAATTATGCCAGAGTTACTGGCTTTGTGCGCATTTGTCTATGGCATTATATGTACCATGTTTCATTTGAATATTTTTGAATTATGGCCAAGGTTTTGCACTACTATGTCGACAACATGGCTAGGACAATAAAGAGACTTTTCTCTGCTAAAACAGACAAGCTAAAATCATAAAACAGTCAGAGAAAGGTTGTTTAAATATAAGTGTTCTCTTGAAGATTCTGAATCACATTATGTTGCGATGTTGGAAAAGGAGTTGTGATTCAGATTGAGATATAACTTAAGTATTTTCGTGTTCCTTGGGGTCGACTTTTGTAACGTGATTCATACTTACCGTACGGTTCACAGTAACTATTGTGTCTAAAGTATAGGTATGTGGCGAAAGAGAAACACGCAAGGTTGAAAAAAGCAAATATCTTCTTCAGACGGTAGGATTTTTGATCCTGTAAAATAAAAAGTGAATTTAGTCAATAGTATCATTTATCATATGCTTTCTCAGATTAAAAAAATGTAAGCATATTTTTACATATAGATAATGATATGAAATTCTTAAAAATGTTAAATTTAAATATTCATTAAAAATCTGCTTTACTAAAAGTATGAGATTTTACAGAAAACCTGGGGCCAATTATTCATGAAGCAAACTTAATATATGCATTTGAATAAATTTCAGGCTGATTTTGTCAGGTTACTGCAAACAAGTTCCTTGTTAAGGCACACGCAATTTTCTGTTTTTATCAGTTATTCAAGGTGCTTAATGCGGTAAACATTAAAGCCAATATTGATACTCTGAAAATGCGCCTGACTATGCATAATTTCACAGGTAGGCAGTACATGTAATAATAAAGTTTGATGTGACATTTTTTAAGGATATAATTTTGGCGACATGTTAAGTTTTGATTCTTCAAAAAGATTAAAAAAATGACCAATGACCCTTAAGTGTGACCAAACTTTATTATTGTTCTTGCACAAAACACATTGGCTTTTCATGGTGAAAATGTATGCCAAACTATTTTAAAATCCCCCAATTCATGGCCAAGTAAAAGCTCGATCAAGCCAAAATACAAGGAATTTTGACCAATGAAAAAAGAATCACAGAAAAAAATACCTGAAGATCCTTTCTGGCCGCCATTTTACACAGATACAGGGTGGTAAGCATGAAGAGCCAGGAACAGACGATGAATATAATAAAGCTGTTCTCATGGATTGCTGAAATATGGACAATAAATAGAATTATTGTGACTGTGCACTCTTACTCCCAAAAAAGATTTTCCACAATTCATACAATTGTTTTTATATACCAAAAAGGATGAATAAATGTCGAAAACAATGGTTCTTATGAAGGATAATGCTTGTATTTTGACAGAAAGGTGCAGAAAACACGGTATTTCTACCTTATGAGACGATAGTAGATCACAGTATATTGTCTTTTAGCACTCACTAATCATTTAATATTTTTGCGTTTTCAGCTATTGAATACACGGTTACAATCCTGGTATCAGTGATAAATATTTTTCATAGATGCATTATTTAGTTAGTAGTCTCAGGTTTATCACTCAAAATTTAGGTTTGTTATACATGCATACGTATTGATTTTGAATAAGAGTGTCACTTTAAACATGAGCTCCTTGGAGCAGACTATCGTCTGCTTTTCAGTATATCAAGGGTTATAGCTTGACAATTTTTAAAGCAAGAAGGGTCATGTGCTTTAACACATAAAAAAACTGTCAAATGTTTATGTCAATATATTCCATACAGAGTTATTTCCAAATAAGTACTGGTATATATGTATATGAATAATGATAACATGCTGCATTTATTTTAAGAACTGATAACTAATGATTAACTTAAGCTTTGTCAGTAAAACACCAACAATGTTGAGCCCTCCACTGAATAAAAATGATGAAACAGAACCACGAAGCATTGATGAATGAAATACCAACACCAACAATGTTGAGCCCTCCACTGAATAGAAATGATGAAACAGAACCACGAAGCATTGATGAATGAAGTACCAACTCCAACATTGTTGAGCCCTCCACTGAATAGAAATGATGAAACAGAACCACGAAGCATTGATGAATGAAGTACCAACTCCAACATTGTTGAGCCCTCCACTGAATAGAAATGATGAAACAGAACCACGAAGCATTGATGAATGAAATACCAACACCAACAATGTTGAGCCTTCCACTGAATAGAAATGATGAAACAGAACCATGAAGCATTGATGAATGAAGTACCAACTCCAACAATGTTGAGCCTTCCACTGAATAGAAATGATGAAACAGAACCATGAAGCATTGATCAATGAAGTACCAACACCAACAATGTTGAGCCCTCCACTGAATAGAAATGATGAAACAGAACCACGAAGCATTGATGAATGAAATACCAACACCAACAATGTTGAGCCTTCCACTGAATAGAAATGATGAAACAGAACCATGAAGCATTGATGAATGAAGTACCAACTCCAACAATGTTGAGCCTTCCACTGAATAGAAATGATGAAACAGAACCATGAAGCATTGATGAATGAAGTACCAACTCCAACAATGTTGAGCCTTCCACTGAATAGAAATGATGAAACAGAACCATGAAGCATTGGTGAATGAAGTACCAACACCAACAATGTTGAGCCTTCCACTGAATAGAAATGACGAAACAGAACCATGAAGCATTGATGAATGAAGTACCAACACCAACAATGTTGAGCCTTCCACTGAATAGAAATGATGAAACAGAACCATGAAGCATTGATGAATGAAGTACCAACACCAACAATGTTGAGCCTTCCACTGAATAGAAATGACGAAACAGAACCATGAAGCATTGATGAATGAAGTACCAACTCCAACAATGTTGAGCCTTCCACTGAATAGAAATGATGAAACAGAACCATGAAGCATTGGTGAATGAAGTACCAACACCAACAATGTTGAGCCTTCCACTGAATAGAAATGATGAAACAGAACCATGAAGCATTGATGAATGAAGTACCAACTCCAACAATGTTGAGCCTTCCACTGAATAGAAATGATGAAACAGAACCATGAAGCATTGATGAATGAAGTACCAACACCAACAATGTTGTGTCCTCCACTGAATAGAAATGATGAAACAGAACCATGAAGCATGATGAATGAAGTACCAACTCCAACATTGTTGAGCCCTCCACTGAATAGAAATGATGAAACAGAACCACGAAGCATTGATGAATGAAGTACCAACTCCAACATTGTTGAGCCCTCCACTGAATAGAAATGATGAAACAGAACCACGAAGCATTGATGAATGAAATACCAACACCAACAATGTTGAGCCTTCCACTGAATAGAAATGATGAAACAGAACCACGAAGCATTGATGAATGAAGTACCAACACAAACAATGTTGAGCCTTCCACTGAATAGAAATGATGAAACACGAAGCATTGGTGAATGAAGTACCAACACCAACAATGTTGAGCCTTCCACTGAATAGAAATGATGAAACAGAACCATGAAGCATTGGTGAATGAAGTACCAACACCAACAATGTTGAGCCTTCCACTGAATAGAAATGATGAAACAGAACCACGAAGCATTGATGAATGAAGTACCAACACAAACAATGTTGAGCCTTCCACTGAATAGAAATGATGAAACAGAACTGCAAAGCATTGATGAATAAAGATCCAAAGTTATTTTATGAATATGGAACTCATGTATTTTTCAATTGGTATTGGTCTTTGACTGACAATATAATTTGTGGAAACTTGAAAGCTATGCATAAGACAGAATGTCAAATCAACGAAATTGCAGAGAAATTTAAGAAATGTCCCCTGAATGAGACCTTGACCTTTGTTTTATTAATATGGTTTGACAAGCCATCTCCTTATGGTGAAAATTTGTGCCAATTTATTTCTAAATCCCCTAAATCATGGGGAAGTAAAGCCAAAATACAAGGATTTTTTACTAATGACCCTTAGGCCGTGACCAAGATGTACTGACATTGGTCTTGCGTTTGTCACATTGGCTATTTATGGAGTGCCAATTTATTTTACATTCCCCCGATGCATGGCAAAGTTACAATCTGGACAAGCCAAATAAAAGGAATTTAACAGTGATGTGGTGTGACCTTGACCATTGACCTACTGACATATGCATGACAAGGTTACAGTCTGAACAAGCCAAAAACATTATGGCCAATGATCCTTTAGTGTGACCTTGATCTTTAACCTAATGACATGAGTCTTGCATATGACAAGCCAGCTTTTCACAGTGAACAATTCTGCTAAGTTATTTCAAAATCACTCAATAAATCATCGCCAAGTAACAGCCCTTACAAACCAAAATACCAGTAGTTTTGATCAATGACGCTTACAGGTGACCTTGACCTTTGACCTTCTGACATGAGTCTTGCATACAAAATGCCGGCTTCTCATGGGGAACATTTGTACCTAGTTATTTTTAAGTCCACCAGGCCAGTGCATGGCCAATATACAGCCTTGCATAGTCATACAAACAGATGGATGGATGCAAAAACACCCAGACAGATGCCCAAACATACAATAGGCTATCACCATTGTGGCAACTATACCAACATTACCACATAATAAATTATTCAAACTTATGCATAGTTTTGTATCCAGGTGCAGTAAATCGCATATCCGATTAAAAACTCTTACGAGGCTTATATGTCTTTGTAAGGTATTACAAACTTAATAATGTTAGAGCTGTTTAAATGATCAATCAATAAGCATATTAAATTTGTGACATTTGTATTCATTTATTGCCTGCCTTATCTATGAAACATGTATTAGTAAAGGTTTAAAATCAAGAAAAGATATACTTGAGTGTACTTGACTAGATTTCTAGGTGTACATGGGTTTTATTACATTTTACGATAGGCTTAACCCACAAACACTTAGATAAATTTTGCCGTAGCCTATTTTTTTTATCTGTTGTACAACTGAATACTTTTACTTATGAACTTATAAAAGATTTTAGTCTTCAAAAAATCAGGACAGTATTATTTATATCATAATTTACCTATGGTTAGATGAACTAAAATGAGCTGCTAAGATAATTTCATAGTAAAAGACAATAAAATAATCATTTTTTTCTTCATTTTTAAACTAATATACTTACATAAAATATTGATGCTGCAGAAAATTTAATATCACAAGTTTTTCTCTTTAGAAAGGTTCCATATATTTACAGTAAAACTACAACAATTCAGGTGCATACATGTATATGTAAACACAATTTATACTCTGGGTCAGTATAACACTACAAATTAATTTGCTTAAAACCTTTCCAATATAGTTGTTTTAAGCACAATATTAAAATGAACATTTTAAAAATGAATTAAGGATGTTTATTTCACATATTCTGGTGATCTATCGAGATTTATCAGTGAAACAAAAATGATATTACATTGTTAACATTGTTACACAATGACAGAGTATATACATTTGTAATATTTGTATTGGTTCGAAATTTTATCTTGCTCTTAGTTCCAAATCAAACATCAGCATACACAGGACTTGGACACCATTTCAACATCGTTATTACCAAAATTCATATTATGTTTGCACACAATATGGCCCGTTTTCTAAAAAAAATACGATAAACTATCATTTTATATTCATTTTCGGAATAAAAAAATATTTGTTTGAGTTTAAGATTGCAATATATTTCACCTCATGAACACCATAAGTGAATATTTCACACATGGCTACAACAATTCTACATAAATAAAGCTTATAGTTCTCACTAGGCAAAATATAATGCGATTTTATCCTCTATTTCTTTATATTTAACAAATTTTGAAATCTTGAAATCTAGTTCATTCTTCATCTGATTTTCAGTGTTGAAAATTATAGAACGCCCCTTCAATGTTGCATTAAAACTTAACTGAGTATGTGATATTAAATTGAGCAAAGTTATTAAATAAACATAAACAAGACATAAATGAATGAATAAAAATGACCATTTTTTATTCAGGATCTTGTGTGACGTACCTCGATTTTCTGTTGAAGACACGCATGACAAGACAACCAACATGAAGTTTTCGACAATGTAGAAGAATATAGCTGCCTTCGTAAGAAAAGTGTAAAGATCATGGCCTTTTGCTGAAATCAACAAGAGAAGTTACTTTTGAAAAACATGAAATAGACAAATGAAATAAAAACTTCAAATTTCACAGATGATGAGACATCAATCAGAGACCCCTTTCCCCAACCCCAATCATTCACCATAAGGAATTAAAAATCTGTTAAAAAATAATTTATATATTCAAACATTCAAAATAATTGGACAAGCTGTATTGATTGACTGATTATGAAATCAAAATTAAAAATTTAGATGATAAAAAAATAATTGGAAAAAGGGCATAATGAAATGAATTAACATGTATTTAAAAAAAAACAGGAGCCCTTTGCCTGTTGTTTTTATTCAGTTGAAAAAGAGGCAAAAACAAGAATTATTCAAGCAAAAGTTATAAGACTTGTAATATACACAGCCTTTATACAATCATGTGCATATTGTCTCTGTATGAAGTTCCATTTGAATATCTTGAATGCTTAGAAACAGCCAAAGTTTAACTTTTTGTACTACAAGTATACAATGATAGGTCACACTGTTGCCGCAGATGACACCAAGATTTTGATAATACCTCAAAAAATTTCAACATAAAACAAAGGAGTTAAAAATGTGTTATGATCATGAAAATAGTCCAATTTCAGATGTGCTGAAATACATTTAGAAACAATTTTATTAGCGATCCGTAGGAATTTAAGTAAATGACAGATGAAAACCAGTAACACATCCAATGTTTTTCTATTTTTTTATTTTTAGAAAATAGAGCAGTAGGTATTCATTGATTCCGAGATTTTCATGACCTCTGTCACAAACCTTTAATTTTAGGTAGTACATTACTTCATTTCTTTCCTACTTACCAACATAAACCTGACTATGGTAGCTGTACCAAGCTGGTGCAAACAAAAACCTTGGGGCTGCATGGAGGGCTATCAGAATCCGCCAGATATAACATTGTGGACGGCGACTGATGCAGGCACTTACAGTAGGCAGGAAGTTAGGTACCTAAATGAGTAATTGAACAAGGTGTGACATTGTAAAGATGGAAATATGCTAGAAAAAAGCATATATTAAGACAGAAAACTTGCAGTATGAAGTCCCAATAGTCAATACAACTTTATTTAAGTGTTTTACCAGGGTGTCATGCCATACTGCCCTTTCATCTTGCCATATGCGACTGGAGCCTTATTATTTGACATCCACTTGTGTAATGAGCAGGAGACATGTGTTTTCATAATCTGTTATCTCCTGATCCAATGATTATAGAAATAACCCCAAAACTAGTTTTTCTGCCTTAAGGAACTTTTACTATCAGAATTTCAATATGTCTGCAATGTCAAAAACTGTCAGGTTTTTCGCGACAGCTACTTTTTCAGAGCCAGAGCTTTTTTCCCAACATTCTATTTTGATTACATGGTAGGTGATCTTTTCATCATGGACAGTAATTTTAAATGTAATGGAGGTCTAAAATTTCAGCATATTAAACTATTTTTACCAAAAAAAAGTTAAAAAGGAGCTGAATGTGACATAAGTATTCTATTGCAATTGTACAAAAATAAGATTCACTCCATGCATTTAATGATTGTATAAAAAATGTTTTCCCTATTGATTCATATACATGTAGATGCTGATAAGTTTTATGATACTTCAGTTATCAAATATTAATATCATTGCTAAACTGTTGCAATGTCTGGATGTATTATTCAGGGGCATAGCTATAGCCAATATGATGTGCAGGCACAAAAGTTGGGGGAAAATTTTGAAAGCTTGCAAATGGTGCGTTTTGGTGTGTTTGAAAGAGGAAAATAGGTAAAAAAATATCAAAGACGAATTTCGAGTAGTTTATCCAAATCGAATGAACAAAATTTACATTACAAAGACAAATTGATGTGCAGGCCCAGACCTTATGGCCTTTGGGAAGCTACGCCACTGTAATTGTAGAAAATTATAAATATAAAATTATAACATGTTTCACTTAAAGTGCACATTTTTTAGGAAATAACAAAAAAAACTAGTACAGCTATATATAAAGAGTATCCTTAGGAGGAAAAAATAGGGTTGATCAGGTAAGAGGAAACAAACATTTTTTTTACACCTAATCCAGGGTATGGTAGCCTTAATGGCCTTATTTAAGTTAATAAAAGCATTGTCATATTCTGTTGATCTCTTTTCAGAAAAATTGCCAGAGAAAAAGCCTGTTAAATGTAAACTTCAGGAAACACCATTGCCTGTTGAAATTTGGTTTACCGCTGTGTGGTGTGTGTATTATACACCAGTCAATTGTAACCATGGCCCCCAGGTCTGGGGAATAGCGGGTACTTGGACTTTCGGTCCAGCAAAGCTCAAGTAAGATCCCTGTCCTGGTAAAATCCCAGCCAAATGCCCCTGCACCCCAGGGACTATAAGTAAGGCCCATTCCTAGTCCAAATAATTGTACGTTGACGGATTTTTTTTAGATTTTTGATATGGCAAATCCTTCACGTACAAATTGTTTAGTATCAAAAGTGGGTAGTTGTTCCGATCAGGATTCCGGGTTAAAGCATATAGCGTCTATAAAATATCATAAAAACAAGAAATATTACCAGATAATGTTATTTTATATTAGTTCTGTACACAATTTTTTTTTATCCAACTTATAATTATGAATTTGACGGCTTTTCTTCATTTCATTCTGTCAAAACATAACGATATACACATGAAGGGCACCTGCAAGGCTTCAGGGCACAGTTTTAAATCGCTCGGAACATTTCGGCCATGGCCGAGTTGTTACGATTGTATAACGAGATCTATCTCGAAGCTTTGTCGGAGGAGGCCGAGTTATTACGATTGTATCGAGTTGTTCCCTTCGCATAATTGTTATCTGTGTCAGTCAACTTTCGTTTTATTGGAAAGGTAAACAACTTGTTTTAATGCATTAAATGCTTGTTTAGTGCAAAATAACATTTCACTTACATGGCAAAATATGAATATAACTCTTTATGATCAATTTCAACCATAAAATACTTCACTTAAAACAATTTCAATATTTTTAAAACACCCCCGTTTTTGCACATTCCTGTTTAGACGTTAGGGATTGGAAGAATCCCATATAACACGTCTATTATTTTAGACTAGGCCCATTCCCAGCCATTTTTGGCACAAAGACAAAACCACCGCATGCACCCAGCACTGCAGGGCCACCCGGAAGAAAAAAACATGGCCCATCTCCTCGGCTATCCCCGGTATACCCCCGAACCTGGGGGGGGGGGGGGGGGGGCAGTGGTTGCAATTGACTGGTGCATTACAGTGTTTAAATTTTAGGAACATATAAACATTGGCATGTCTCTGTTGATCTCTTTTTTTGGAAGAAATTGCCAGAGAATAAGCTTTTTATGTAAACTTGAGGAAACACCATTGTCTGTTGAAATTTGGTTTAACGCTGTATGGTGCGTGTATTATATTTATTAGCATTTTTGAACAGTTGAAATAGATACTCACTCCACAATGCGTCCTTGTAGAACCATCTAAATCAAACAAAAGTGAATATACAACTGTAATTATCGTCGCTAAAGCTGGTAAAGAACATATCAATGGCCCAAAGTAGCTAAATTTTAAATAACATAGAGTGTTTTTCAACATGTTGAACCTTTGGTCTCCACTGTCAATCCGGGAGCAGACAATGCTTTCCGTCTATAAAGTAGCAGACAACAGTTTTTGCTGGTTACCTTAATGATGACAAAGGAACAGTGATACTGTTCTTCCAGCGTAACATCTATTCAAGTATGTATTAAATATCAACATTCACTCAACATTTATTGGAGAATTTAAAGAGGATGCGTGATTGATTTCCAACTGGGTAGTGGAGTGAAGGGGTTCACCAAACAAGGAAATACGAGAAAATATAATTGAGTAAAATAACTCCATAACATCCTGATCCTATAATCATTTGAACAAACTTCAACAACTGGCCCCAAAATCACAAAAATACTTAAGTCAAATATCAATCTCAGCAGGGGGTCCAACGTGAAATGTGTTCGCCGAATTTTAAGTGAGGGAAATTGTGTGAAGCCGAATAAAATGGCGGCGTTGAAAGGGATTTCGGTGAATCAAGGATGTATTTTCACCTGGTAAGTAAGTTATATCACCTTTCTCGCAATATAAATACGCCTACCCGGAGACCACACGTGTAAGCGTCTCTCGTTTTTTTAACCTATGTGTCTAGAGGCCTTTACAACAAAGTTATTGAATGTATAAGCTGAACGATTAATTGATTACAAAGTGAAAATAGAAAATTGTGTGACTTGAAACTGTGTTTTCGGCCCAAGTTTACCATTCTTGTACCTGTTTTAGCTGTTTGTTATTGAATATTTGCATTATTTATCTTTTCGATCGCTACTGCACTTACATGGGTATCATACGGCCGATGTTTTCATGTTTTAACACCTTTTATGTTGGGCGACGAAGTTTTATGCAGATTTTGTGTGAAGCAGAATCAGAATAAGCGTGCTTTAATGCTGCATTTTCACAGATTAAACGGTTTGACAACTTTTTAATTTAAGTCCTGGAACGAGCCATTTTTGCGAAAATCCATGGAAACCCCCTATATAAGACTACCGACAAAAAAATATATTTAAATTCAAAAATTTATGTTTTATGCATTTTTTTTTTAAATCGTTAGTAACGGTTTAAGCTATAAAACATTATTATTTAAACGGAAATATGAAAATCCGCCATCTGATCTTTGATTAACATTCTTTTAATATCAGTTTACTTACGCAAATAATTGTTCTTACCAAGACAAAAAATAAAAAAAAAGTTGTAAAAACGGAATATCTGTGTGAGTGCAACATTAATAGCGTTCTTAAGACACATTTTAATATAAATAATAAAAGAAAATGTGGCACCCGATAAGAACATACCACGTGTTTTTAATGCAAAATTACACGCCAGATACACCTGTGTACTATTTTAGCAAGATTGTATACTCTAAAATTCACCATTTTACACTGACCGAAGATAAATTTATCGTATTGGAAGACCCCACAGCCTCTTTTAATTCATAGACGATGTTGAGGGTATAAACACTTCACTGCGGTCAATAACTTACGTTCACTGAAATACGTGTACCAATGTTAAGGTAGTCTAAAATGGTCTAGAATAAATAGTTGAGAGGGTTATACATTTGCGTAAAATTCCACTATCTATAATCCTGCATTGATGAGAATACCATATACTCTTAACAAATTATTTTAGACCAGGTTCAACAACATAAATATCAGTACATTTCAGTGAAAGTAAGCCATTGTGCTTTATTATTATACATTTATTTCATACATATATTTTGTTATTTAGCGTTGCACCCAAAGATCCATTGCAAGACAACTGCCGGGGTTGGTGGGATTGGGTATGGGTATGGGTAGACTTAAACTGCTTTAAAACGTATTTTCGTTGGTAAGACAAATTTAGACTGATAATATTGCATTCATTGTATTTGCCGTATTGCGGACGTTAGTGTTACAGCAAGAGTTATTACATTTATTTACCGAGTAATAATTTGATTTCCGAGTTCATATAGATGAATTGCTGGAATACTATACAAGTAATTTTGCATAACAAATAGACGGTACGTTCAATTTTCCTTTTGTTATAATTATTAACATGTGTTACAGCTCATGTCTTAATTAAACTTTTATTAACGCATGTATATTCTGATTCTGCTTCACACAAAACCTGCATAAAACTTCGTCGCCCAACATAAAATGTGTTTAAACATGAAAACATCGGCCGTATAATACCCATGTAAGTGCAGTAGCGGTCGAAAAGATAAATAATGCAAATATTCAATAACAAACAGCTAAAACAGGTACAAGAATGGTAAACTTGGGCCGAAAACACAGTTTCAAGTCACGCAATTTTCTATTTTCACTTTGTAATCAATTAATCGTTCAGCTTATACATTCAATAACTTTGTTGTAAAGGCCTCTAGACACATAGGTTAAAAAACGAGAGACGCTTACACGTGTGGTCTCCGGGTAGGCGTATTTATATTGCGAGAAAGGTGATATAACTTACTTACCAGGTGAAAATACATCCTTGATTCACCGAAATCCCTTTCAACGCCGCCATTTTATTCGGCTTCACACAATTTCCCTCACTTAAAATTCGGCGAACACATTTCACGTTGGACCCCCTGCTCAGGCTAAATTCATTTTTACACGCAACATCAAAAGTTTAAAATCATATATTTTTTTATGTTTTTACACTTTTTAAAAGCGCATTATCTTGTAATAATGTGTTGAATAAACCTTTGATTTTAATGGAAAAATATTCTACAACATAAAATGTAATTGAGTACTACTAAATGTTTTTTTAACTATTACTCTATTACTCAAGTATTTTTCTTGCTCTAGAATATTTTTTAATCGGAATATTGACAAAAAAAATATTATCAACACATTTTATATTATTTTTTTTTCAAATGTAAAAAAATACCAGATTTTAAATCATGCTATGCTTTTATACAGTATGGTTAAATGAGTTAAATCAAATTAAATTAAGATTGTGATTGACATTTGACTTTAGTATTTTTATGATATTTTGGCCAGTTTGGCATTACGCCGGAGTATTCTCCACCACAATATTAGTAAATATTTTAATGGGTGACCTACATGTATTTTTTTCTGATGCGCTCGAAAAATGTCAGAGTCGACCTTGGCAACGTAACTTTATGTTCAGAACTATATAGGGGAGATCACTGCGTTTGAGTCGTATCATTTAAAACTAGTAGTGTGTTGCCGTCTACTACTTATTGT
The DNA here is from genome assembly GCF_026914265.1 of Mya arenaria. Lineage (NCBI taxonomy): Eukaryota > Metazoa > Mollusca > Bivalvia > Myida > Myidae > Mya > Mya arenaria. The sequence goes on along the minus strand of NC_069124.1, from coordinate 25,428,527 downwards.
GACGTCATACCGGAAGTGACTTCATGTTACCTTAGTTACTTTATTGTGACTACCGAAGCAAGACTTTTTTAACAATCTCTTACACTTATTTGGAATATATCTCCAAGAAAACAACGAATATTGCAAAAAGGTAAACTTTTTATCAACAAAATGAAATTAGCATATATGGTCATTTTTTTATGAAAATCGTTCAAAGGAAAGCAAAGTTTTATGTCCATATTGTGAAAATATTTCCCCACCCTTTGATTCAATCAATGAATCTATCATAGTATCAATGACGGTAAAAAAACACGGCTGTAACGGTTTCAAAGATTTGATAACATATCAAACATGGTTCAAGTTGACTTTTTCAAAACTACTATATAAACTAGAAACGAATAATATTTCGTAAGTGCTTGGTTTGAAAAAATGGTTGTAACGTTAAATCCGCAAAATGCGTACGTTGCTATGGAAACATAATTTGGGGCATATTGATAGGTGTACGGTCAATGTTTATGAATAGTTATGTAAACGAAATTGCGTATATTACGGGCGAAATTTTGAAAAATGGACAGTTCATGCTTGGTTCAAAGATTTTCGCAGCACATTTCGCCTCGATTGAAAACTTGTGACGCGCATTCCAACTAAACTACAGAACTGTCTGACAAAATGAAAGTACCATATTACAGGGAAAACTGGGCACTGGAACATGGTTGATGTTAGGAAATTTGATTGTTTAATTATGGAGAGGAAATAAACAAAAATGCATACCGTCTCACTGGGCGCAGCATTTTTTTAGTGCTTGGTATCAAAACAATGTACCACGTGATAACCGCCTCTGAAACCGTTTCTAACGGTTTAAGAAAAATACATAAAACATCAATTTTTGAACTTAAATATAAAAATCTGCGATCTAATTTTTGTCAGCATTCTTATATAACTGGTTTCCATGGATTGTCGCAAAAATTGGCTCGTTCCAGGACAAAAAAAAGTTGTCAAAACGTTCAATCTGTGAGAGTGCAGCTTTAAGTTATTGTGCGGAAACCATTTTTCTGTTTTAGTGACAGTAACCTTGACTCAACCCCACTTAAAAGCAATCCAAAGCTAGCTCTTTGCTAAAGCTACCTACACACCAACTACCATCTTTATCCATCAATTCTTACTTTAGCTATTGGTGGAAGCATTTTTTCTATTTCTAGTAAGAGTGACCTTGACCCAACCCCCTCAAAAGCAGTCACAAGCTAACTTCCCAAATAAGCTACCTACATGAAAACTTTGATTTATAATACTATTTATCAATGTTTGCTTAAGTTATTGGGTGAAAACAAATGTGGCATTTTTCTATTTTAAGTAATATTGACCTTGATCCCGATCCCACCCTCTCAAAAGCTATCCCAAGATGGCTCTTCACATAAGCTACCTACTCACCAACTTTTATCACTATCCATCACTTCTTAGCTAAGCTTTTGGGTAGAAACCATTCTTCTAGGAATAGTGACCTTGACCCCATCCCCTTTAAAAGCACTCCCAGGCTAGCTCGTTACATAAACTACATACACACCAACTTTCAATACTACCAATCAATGCTAGCTTAAGTATTTGAGCAGAAACCAATATTTGACGCCCACCCGCCCAACGACAACCCCGTTCTAAAAACCTGTTTTTCGCTGGAAACCTAGTTAAACGAATGAAAAGTTGAGTCACTAGGGATGATGGTGGAACTAGAAATTAGAATAGTGCAAGGTAATCTAATACGCGTGTACTATAAGTAAAAATGCCAGAATTATGGATTGAACAATGTCATAAGTTGATTATTACTACCAGTCTAGCGAGTAGCCTGCGCAAAGCATAGATCGTCAACATATTGTGTTTGTTTTAATCCTTGCCCTTTCACCAATAATGAATTGAAATTTCGTTGACTCCAACGGTTAACCTATTATTGTTCCTCATTCCAGCGAATGTGTTTCATACGATTTAAATTTCCAGAATGAAAAATAAATGAAAAATACAAAAAAAAGAATATCGCATACATGAAATTGTTGAGACCATGAGACAGCTCTCTCACTTTAATGTCTTACCCAAATCATAAATAGCTTAGTCAAGTTGACGAGAAAAAACGTGAACAGACAATGGTCGTACTTAACTTATACTAGTGTGGTAATTGAAAAAGACTCCCGGTTGATAGGGAATGCAAAATGTAAAAAACAACAAGACAAAACTGAATCCCCAACACAAAGGGAAATGGTCGAGTAGCTAAATATCAACATCAACACATCTATTATCTAACTACTAAGAAGTTGATCATTAGAATCAACAGCTGGCAACTAGCAGGTAATTGAAACTAGTGGGTAGTAATTAGTTGGATATCCAAATCCCCAACTACCAGCTACCAACTGCCTCCCAATTTTACCGTCATAACAACAACACAAAACTCCACAAACATCTCACTCCATATATAATATATAACATACCGCCTAGGAACGGTCAGTTAAATGTAAATTTACCGGGGATTTAAACTAGTTTCTGTGCATAGACTCACTCTTATCCCAACAATCCTGAAAAAAGTAAAAACGTAAATGGTAATGCATTAACTTGATGAAACTTAAGAATAAAACAAAAAGTAATAAAACTAATATGTAACTAAGTTAATACCTGATACGCTTCGCTAATACATGAATTTAAAATGTCATAAACTGCAGTTAAATTCCATTAGTTTTATAAAAGACAACAACAATATGGTCATATATTGAAAACGGTTTTGACTAAAAAACGGGATGTAAAAAAACACGAACGCGATGGTCCCCGAGAGACTAAATATATTGTTTTTTAAATAAATATGAAGGTCCTAAACAAATTGTTTAACCCTAAAATATAACGATTTAATTTTCCGAGTCTGTAACAGAATATTTTCCCCTGGAAAACATTTGTGGATAAAAACGGGATACTGATAAGTGACTGCTTTGTTCAAATTAAAAGACGAAAAAACACGCGCAAAAAATTATGTCGTCAAGTCGAGTCGAGTTGATATATTTTGTGACCTGAAATGTTTCCAAAAACGTTTCAAGGACGGAATTCGCTTCTTTGAAGAGTTTTACTCGGACATTAAAAAAGCAAATTGAATTTAACATAATTTATACTGTCGGTATTCAACTGAAATTTGGACAATTAACTGGTTTTCCTCCAGGTACTCCAGTTTTACAGACAACACAAGCCCACACCCTCGCGTAACATCGTACCAACGACAGTGATCATTTATAATATTTCAATTACTTGTTTCACAATCGTTGAGGTTTTTTGAACCTTGACAGCAATAAAGCATTTTTATGGTTATAATACTCTCTCTCTCTCTCTCTCTCTCTCTCTCTCTCTCTCTCTCTCTCTCTGATACCGCCCCCCCCCCCCTTTCTCTCGTTTTTCTCTGTCTCAATTCCTCTCTTTCTCTTCCCCAATTCTCCCTCAATGTCCCCCCTCTCTATTCATCCTTCCTAGACCTAACTCCGTCCTAATCCGTTCTCCCTCTTCTCTGGACAAACATCCTCAAGCCTGCGTAACAAATACTACAAAACTTTTTCAAGAGTTAGTCTGCATACCGGATAGAAATGCCGAATTTAGAGTTAGAGAAATAAAAAGGCAGAGTATATGCAACTAGCTAGCACTGTACCAAACGAAATGTAATTTGATTAAAACCTTGACACAACATGGAGCGTTATTATATCAAGGAGTGGAATACATGCAAATAAAATTGTTGATTAACAAACAATTACATGTATACAAATGCAAAAATAAAAATTAATTTATGCAACTCGGTACAATTTATTCTTTAAATATTTATTCTTGTGCGCGCAAAACAAAGTTGGATATTTTAACCTGTACTCTTAAAGAGTAGTGTACGCGTAATCCATAAAACTGCGACCGGAAAATAGAGAATTCCGGCTTATAAACATGTTCAATTATGACGTCAACGGGAAGTGACGTCACGTTTCCAATAGCAGTTTCTGTTTACATGAGAAACACAAAGTGATTTTCAAGCTCTTGCAAATTTGCGAATATTTCCGCACACACGTCGAGTTGATTTGATATATGGTACCAAATTAATGTAGTATGTGTTCATGCATGCTTTTGACACAGAATTTGATACTTATTTGAATTATTTCAATGTTTTACGGATTAATTTGTCAGTTTTGTCGGCGACATAGATTCTGCCTGTGGAATTAGACATCCTGGCATGTTAATTGTTATAATATAATAAAAAAAATCCGGCACAGCCATATTGATTCAGTTCTATTACATTTGTATACATCAGTTACACGATTTTTTGTACCCAGCAAAATTTTGTTTGAACATTGTGCAACTTAAGCCAAAAATAAGCCAATCTCCAAATAATCTAATGATAACTGTAAAGATATGACAGGTGATGTGAATGGTACCGGATCAGCGTATTGAGAAAAAAATGAAATGAAGCTTACATTGCTGGTTAATGAGAAGAACTGTGTGCAAGATCACATTATCGTTGTATTCTTTCAAGTCCTCAGCTCTCTGACACTATAGCGGAACTGTGAGGACGGGTACGAGATTTGGCATTGCCCAGGCACTCGGTATGATGAAATTATGACTACATTATGATCTCTATTTTCAGATGGCTACAATAGTATCAACTATCCATGCTCTGGAGGTTTCAGTCCTCCAGTCAACCACAATCGTTACAGAGGTTCTGCTGCAGTTTGATCCCTTTGCTCAACCACAGAAACAACTCGCTACCAAGAAGGCGACCACTTTTATTGATAGCCTGGCTGTCCTTCAGGATGCCAGCTCTACTAAGGCCTTGAGCAAGAAAATTGACATGCCAAACACGGAGGTTCCTCTTCCGTCAGTTGAAGTCCGCCCTGCTCAGGTTGTCTGCCCTGCACCCACTGAGGCTCCTCTTTCGTTATTGTCTGCCACACCCAGTCTGCACTTTGATGGTGATGTTGTTGGCGCCAGTCCAAGGGAGGTCGTTTTCATTCCGAGACCGAAGGTTTTCACAGCTAACATGGACGTGTAAGTTGTTCAAAGAAGAAACAGACAAATAAATTTTAAGTCAAGTAATAAAGAAAACGATAAAAAAAAAACAATATAATAAGGAACACCTGCTTTATTTGTAGATAATTTGTTGAGCACTGTATTATACAGTATATAATGTAGACTGACAAAAAACAGCTACAACACCATGGAATACAAATAAGGTCATTATTTTCATTGATTTGATATATTGTATTGAAGACTTCATCTGAATTTATTTCGTTAACTCTTATACAGCTTCACCGATCTGAGGACGTTCAGTAAGCTTACAGGTTTCAAACCGACCTCCCAAGTGACCAGGGTGACAACAAAGGTGCCCCAAATCATCACGCAAGGTAACCTAGACAGTTTGTTCTTAGTTCTGGCTTGTGGATTCCACATCAACCTCGTTTAAAATCATTATCACAATATCATTGTCCCCTTTCTATTAACTTCTAGTAATTGTATTAACTAACTCCGTTTATCTTTCTTTTGTGTTATTTGATTGGTGCTCTAACTCCGTTTATCTTTCTTTTGTGTTATTTGATTTGTGCTCTCCTCTTTCCCCATCGGACTACGTAGTTTTAATTAGTATTGGTGCTTCTGATGATCTGTTCATTTTTCCATTTTCTTTGGTTTAATGTATATGGTCCATCTGTTACTCTTCATATATAACATATTAACCTTCAAAAAACCTTATTATCGAACATTCATTCTCCCATGTATCGAATGCCCAATGGCTCTATCTCTGATTCTCATTCTGTCTCTCCCTTCACCCGTATACAGTACGGGCTCTCGGCAGTGTGCTTCGAGGTCTCAAACGCTCTGTTCTACCAAGCAAGAGCAGTCACAAGCACTATGACACTCTTACAGACAAGCCAGCTCTGCAGCTGTAAGCTTTAAGACTGGCCTAATCCAACTTGTTTCTATTAATCAAATTTTGGTCAGATCTTGTAATCATATTATATGAGCTTCTACTTTACTTATTATTTCCACAATTTTATCCTTATCGTCGTCAACTCGTTGTTGTTTGATGTTCTTGCTGTCGTCATAACCATTAGCATATTATGTCTGAACTTTTCTGATATTAATTAAATCATAAAAGTAAACTTTAAAATCCCTATTTCAGGTTTCCCTACGATACCATGCAGGATTGGAGGAAGACAAAGAAAGCCCTCCTGAAAAGGATGTACCGCCACCAGGACGCCCTCTCAGGCCTCCGAGAGGCCAGAAAGGTCGGCTTTTAACATATTAACCATCTATAAAACATATTTGTCATCAAATCCAATTAATCTATAAAGTAAACATACATCTTTGACAACTGCTCTGGAACCAGTTCTTAATAAACGTAAACTTGTATAGCTGAAATGAACGTTTAACATCGAACTTAATTTAACAGGCTTGCTGGAAGAGCGAAGCTAAAGTAAAGAAATACGAACTGATCGTATTCACACAGCGATCCGCTCTCCAGCACAACCCGGGCCAGAAGGAGGCTAGGACAAGGGCCTTGAAGGTACAATATTTCATGACAATTAAATACATACTGCTATGCTGTTAACTTACAGGAACATAAATATAACATACTCAGTATGTAAAAGGTACAACGTCTGGATGGATGTACAAAAACGTATTTATTTTAATGCCTTATTAATAACAAACAAATTTAAATAGCCTTTATAAATGAGATTTCAATTAATATCTACGTGGCCCCAAATGCCCCAGTTAAAAACGCGTCAAACTAATATTTTTATCTGTGTGTATTAATATTCTTTTTTGGTTGTGGTTATTCAATTCAAACGAGTTAATCATACTAATGCATTAAAATGCATATTTTTCGTGTGTGTATATATATCTTCAAATCTCAAGTAATCAGCATTACAATTTTAAGATATGTTGACCAAATGCCTAGTTTGATGAAAGATGCAATTGAAATATAATATACATACGTTATTATTGAAGAGTTGTTTGAATATGTTACGTGTTTAATCAACAGGAGATTGAGGGCGTCCTGAATAAGAAAAAGGTGGTGCACCTTAAAAACGTAGATTCCTTCAAAGATGCATTCCTGCATGAAGACTTCGCTAGGGATTCTGTCCTTGCGGTAATTGTTAGTTTGTAATGACAGCTTTCAATTTCCAGGGAATATATAACATACTGATTTAATTTGAATACAAAACATCCATAATGCACAACTGAGGAGTAATCGTAATTTTCATGTCTGTTTATTGGGTGAAAATATTTATCAAGTATATAAAATATCCATTAAGTTAAAAAAAGGCTTGTTATATAATATTTAATTCTACTTTTTTTCTCGTAGATGGCTAAGAACATAGGGTCTGAGATACTGTCTGAAATGGAGACGGCCATAAGCCGCCTGATGCAGACAAACAGACAGAGTGTCAGGTGAGCGAGAATACATAGAAGATATATCAGAATACCCGACTTCATATATTTTTCGCATTATTGTATTCCATAAATTACCTAAATGTGTTTTAAAGGAGAACAGCACTACTCCTGAGAAGTGGCTTCGTGCTCATTTAGAATAACGAAAAGGAATATGGAATCAACAATTCTCCCATATATAATGTTCAGGGTTACAAATGTATTTTAAGGGCTATAGTCCAATGCTCATACTGCAGTCTATAAAACTTCCTTAAACAGAAAAAACTACTTGAGCTATGTGATCCATATTTCCATTGTCTTATTTCAGCGCTGAGCAGGTTTCAGACTTTGCCAGGCAAATTTACGGCATGACTTCCCGGGTCTATTGCTTCGAAAAGGTCTTGGTAAGAGCTGATAGCATTAAGTGAAATTTATAGATGTGAAATACCATAGATAATACACAACATGGGAGCTTTCTGATATGGGTGATGTTAACAAAATCAAAATTCGAAGTGAAAATTCAGTTTTGAGTATTTGATGATACTCCTAGCTGTTCATTACATGGACTTATACCGGTTTGCTTTTCGTTTGAATACTCCCAAACTTTGTTTAAATTAAGACCAGCAGTTCTATTGAAATGAGCAAAACAAGTTCTAAAAATTGTGAAGCTGTTACACTTTTCTCTTATTCATAAAACTAAAAAGTATTCTATTCATAATGGACGCATAGCATTGAACTTATCATTCGTCTCCGCATACAGACTGTCGACGAGCTACATAGTTCGTCGACGGCCTGTATGCGGAGAAATTGTACTCACATTGCACATAGTTCATGCATACTTGTGATAGGTGTATGAAAATTTAAGCAACTAATATTTGTCTTTTATGCTACTTTTTACTAAAAACGTGTTACACTTGCAACACATAGCCATTTTGGTATCACTTCTCTTCATAAACATATATCATGCTTTGTGTTATATAGTAGTTATTATTGCCTGTAACACATTTTTTTCAGCCTGATCCTTGCCACGAGGAGTGGGTGACCATTCCAAGCTTCAACACCAGTAAGATGAACAGGAAGGACATGCTTAAGGTAAGGGCCTCTTGATAGTTCGAAAAGCTTAAATGAAAATGAATCTTTTTTTAACAAAGCAAATATGTCTTTATAATACATAAAAATCTGTGAAAACGTGACTCCCTTCATCTCCTGTGCTCCTTAAATTAGAGCTTTTGATTAAAGCAAAGAAACACTTCTGATTATAAAATACAAATCATTTGATGTTAAAAAGAAAAAAAATACATAACTTTATCTTACCTTTTCTGTTTCAGTTGTCGGCTTAAAGTGTAGAGTGTAGCGTATCTGCAGAGATTGGGGTGCTAAATGATGGCTCTTGGTTTTCTGTCTCCGCTCAAACACTATGCACTCTAGACTATTGCACTTGTGAGGCCCGTCCGCCAGAACTCTGGGCTTATTTTTGTATGAACAGTTTATTGATTAGTCAGGATTTCAATAGATTAAGGCTAATATTTTGTAACCGCCTGTTCCTATCTCTGTGCTGATGTCTGTTATTTGCCTCAGTGGTATAGAAGTGTACTTCTAATATACCTTTTTAGGCTACATATAATTCCCTCAATATTTGATTAAGTAAACAGTTTAATCAGCATATAAACCTCCTTGTTCCAGAGTTATTACACCTGGTGTGTGCGGGTCTAGTAGAGTTTTTAGTGCAAAGTGCGTTGAGCGGCAGAATTCGAGGCCCGCATTGGGGGCTATTATCTGTGATAGCAGTAGTGTATTAGTGTATTACTGTCCTCTACATTACAACTCGTTTTATACTTATATCAATTGACTGCGCATTTGACTAAATTAGCTATGGAAATGTAAGTGGCGTTTTTTTACGATCAAATTAAAAAATAATTCCGAGTACAATTTCTTTTTATCACCTAATCAACTTCATCAACTAAAACGTTGAGAAAGCGAGTTGGAATGTCAACGCCCTATACGCAATGTAACCATTTGGGCGGTGGGGGTGGGTATCTGATTAGACTTGGTTACACTTGATTAGACTCCGGTTTATCATTGCGTATGTGGTGTGGAAGAAAAAATGTTCGCTGATCAAATTCAAAAAAAGTAATAATCGGTTTATTATCATACTGTTATTTCAATTTGGACCTCCTAAAACCCTTTAAGAAAATTGATTAACATGTTCTTTTGTTATTAAAAAATATTGATCAGCTGACACTATTTCAAATGATTAATAGTTAAGTTTAAGAATAAACAGTTTAAACCTGTTCATGTTTGTTGTTTATTTTTCACCACGGCAAGTAGTTGCTTAGATTGAATACGAGTAAAGAGGCGAAGCTTGTTGCCTAGAGTGAGAACTTGGAGACAACGCGAGATTGGGTTTCCTTCTATTTTATGTACGCATCATACATTGTAGCTCTTTAAGTGATACATTTTGCAGAATACGGTAGTCCGTTTTCCTCTCCAGTGGAACACGGCCGTATTCAACTCTGCTGACGTTAGGCCCCAATATCACGAAAATACTCGAGTCTCAATCTAAACTCAATTTACCACATAAAATCATAGTATTATTCAAAATCTTGAATGTTTTTATACTTTTTGAAAATGTATTTCTCATAGAATATTTATGTTATTTAAAGGATTTGATAATGTTTAAAAAAAAACTTATTCTAGAGCAAAATATATACTTTAGTAATTGTTAAAAGGCAATGAATTGTACTCAAGTACATTTTTCACTGTAGAATATTTTTCCCTTGGAATCTAGGCCAAAGATTATAATCAACATATTCAATGATAGAATGCGGTTTTAAAATGTGTAAAATCATATATTTTTTCAATAAATATTGTTGTTTTATGGTATAATGAGTTGAGATTGAGTATGAGATTTGACTTAAGTATTTTCGTGATATTGGGGCAGGTCATAACAAAATTTATTGCGTGATGTTAAAATGGCGCCAGGAAAAGATATCATGCGTCTTTAACATGTAATTCATTATCTTATATAAGTATCTATCATGTGTTTCCGGTACGGATAGACAAATCTGACCCGAGGGCACGCGCGTAAGCCGGTAACGAGGCTTGCCGAGTTACCGGTCACGCAGCGTGCCCGAGGGTCGGATTTTTTCGATCCGGACCGGAAAAACATGATTGATATTTTTTCTTGCATACCCAAAATTATGAATTTGTGGAAAAAATGACGTAGAAAACGAACTTTTGTACAATTACACCAAAAACCGCGTGCGACGTTGTTTACTGACGTCATAGAGCGCAGTAATTTAAAATAACTAAAAATAGCGTTTTTTACAATGAATTATTTTCAATTTTAATTAAAAGTCTTGCAAACATATATATATATATTTGATTGCGCTTTATTGAAATGGCATAATATATCTTTCATAAACCATACAATAAATGAAATAAGAAGTGGCGCGTTGTTGCGCGTGACTCATCTTACATGGGGTATGTAAGATGGGGTTTTCCAGCACTGGTCACATGACCGGAAACATACGTCCGGTATGCAAGAACAACGTGTCTTCTATGTGAGTTTAATCTGTAATGTATAAATAAAAAGGGTTTTAACTGACCATATCAGAATGGCGTATTCGACTGTCATGGTTAGTAGCAGATGGTTATTTCGTACGGATACAACCTCCCGGATCAGAACGTAGCTGTGACCATTGTTTAATAAGAAAAAAAAAATATGTGTATAAATCAACTATGAGGGCCTCAAATATTTTAATCAGTGATGGGTGAAATACAGATAACACGCTGGCCTGTCCTTGTGTCTTGTAACAACATTGCTAAGATTAGAATTGCAAGAAATTTACTGAGGATATTCGTAGCTTGATATGTGTTAATCTTCTGTCCAACATGCTTGGCATCGCTCTGTACTACGTATCGTGCAAGTTTGCATATATATATGTATACTCTCAACATGTATACGTATTACAAGCAAATTTTATAAGAAACGTAGGCTCACTTCCTATTCGAAGTAGTGAGACTAATTGTGTTCAGTTTTGTCCGTGCATCGTTCTGTATTTGAGTGTCGTCAGGGGTTACATACACATGTGAACGACCTATAAGAATTAGAAGCAAATTTCATTACAAACTTAGCTTCACTTCCTATTCGAAGTAGTAAGACTAATTGTGTCCAGTCTCTGTTCGTGCATCGTTCTGTACTGAGTGCCGTAAAATGTAACTTACAAATATGTAAAAGCCATATAAGAATTACAAACAACTTTTATTAGAAACGTACGTAAGCTTACTTTTTATTCGAAGTAACGAGCCTAATTGTGGTCAGTCCTTGTCCGTGCAGTTCAATATGGATTGCAAGGTCTGTCCTATTAAAATGGACACAATATAGGTTGATGCATTTTAATTATATTTAATTGCATTATCGGGTTCAACTCATTTGACTTTATAGATCAACACAAAATGCATATGATTTAGGTACAGATAAAATATATTAGAGATGTTTTGGCGCTTTTTTAACAGGGGAATATTTGGCCACGTGGCTATAAATTAAATTTTTACTTTCAACCTCTCTCAATGTGTCACAACCTACCTCTCTGTATGTCTCACATCCTACCTCTTTGTATGTTTCACTTTTTGCCTCTCTGTATGTCTGACTATCTACCCCTGTGTGTATCCCACTTCTTCATTTCCCTACCTCTCAAATTTCACTTGTATCTCTTACTACCGACCTCTCTGTATGTCTCACTTCATGTCTCTCTGCGTGTCTCACTTCCAACCTCTCTGTGAGTCTTACTTCCTGCTGCTCTATATGTCTAACGTCCTGCCCCTCTGTTTGTCTCACTTCCAACCTCTCTGTATATCCCACTTCCTGCATCTCTGTTGTCTCACGTTCTGCCTCTCGGTATGTCTTACTTCGAGCCTCTCTGTATGTCTCACGTTCTGCCTCTCGGTATGTCTTACTTCGAGCCTCTCTGTATGTCTCACTTTCTGCCTCTCTGTTTGTCTCACTTCCTACCTCTTTGATTGTTGAATTTAAGATCTCTTTATTGTCTTACTTTTTGCCTTTCTGTTCTCTCACTTCCTGCCCCTCTGTTATCTCAGTGTCTGCCTTTGTGTATGTCTTACTTCGAGCCTTTCTCTATATATCACTTTCTGCCTATCTGTATGTCTCATTTCCTACCTCTTTGTTTGTTGCATTTCAGATCTCTCTATTGTCCCACTTCCTGCCTCTCAGTTATCTCACGTCCTGCCTCTCGTTATGTCTCACTTTCCGCCTATCTATATCCCTCGATTTCTGCCTCTCCGTTTTTTTTTATCAGATCTCTCTGTTGTCTCACTTCCTGCCTCTCTGTATTTCACACTTTCTGCCTTTCGTTATGTCTCACTTTCTGCCTCTCTTTATGTTTCACTTCCTGCCTCTATGTTGTCTCTCTTTTTGCCTCTCTGTGTGTCTCACTTCAAGCCTTTATGTTGTCTCTCTTTCTGCCTCTCTTTATGTCTCACTTCCAGCTTCACTTTATGTCTCACTTTATGCGTCTCTGTTTATATCATTTCCTAACTCTCTGTTGTCTTACTTCCTGCCTCTCTGTATGGCACACTTTTTGCCTCTCTTTATGTCTCACTTTCTGCCTCCCTGTTGTCTCACTTTCTCCCTCTTTGTGTGTTTCACTTTCTGCCTCTCTGTTTGTATCATTGTAGATTTCTCTGTTGTCTCACTTCCTGCCTCCCTGTTGTCTCCTTTTCTACATCTCTGTGTGTCTAACTTCCTATCTCCCTGTATGTCTCACTTCCTATCTCTCTGTTTGCCCAACTGCTCTGTATGCCTCATGTCCTACCTTTCTCTCCGTATGTCTCACTTCCTATCTCTCTGTATGTCTCACTTCCTACCTCTCTGTACAGCTCACTTCCTATCGTCCTGTGTGTCTCACTTCCTATCTCTTTGTATGTATCACTTCCTTTCTGTCTGTATCTTTCTGTATGTCTCACTTCCTACCTCTCTGTACAACTCACTTTCTATCGTCCTGTGTGTCTCACTTCCTATCTCTCTGTATGTATCACTTCCTTTCTCTCTGTATCTTTCTATATGTGTCACTTCCTATCTCTCTGTATGTCTCACTTCCTACCGCTCTGTACAACTCACTTCCTGTCGTCCTGTGTGTCTCAGTTCCTATCTCTCTGTATGTATAACTTCCTTTCTCTCTGTATCTTTCTGTATGTCTCACTTCCTATCTCTCTGTGTGTCTCACTTCCTACCTCTCTGTATGTCTCACGTCTTATCTCTCTATATGTCTCACTTCCTTTCTCTCTGTGTGTCTCACTTCCTAACTCTCTGTGTGTCTCACTTCCTACCTCTCAATGTGTCTGACTTCCTCATTCTCTGTGTGTTTCCCTTCCTACCTCTCTGTGTGTCTCACTTCCTACCTCTGTGTGTGTCTCACTTCCTATCTCCATGTGTGTCTCAATTCCTATCTTTCTGTATCTCTCATCTATTTGTTTGTCAGACTTCCTACATCTCTGTATGTCTCATGTTCTACCTCTCTACAAGTCTCATTTCCAACCGCTCTGTATGTCTCACTTCCTTCCTCTCTGTTGGTTTCATATCAGATCTTTCTCTTCTCTCACCAGCCTCTCTCTTGTTTCCCTTTCAACCTCTCTGCAAGTCTCATTTCCTACCTCTTGTCCTACCTCTTTGTATGTCAAACTCCTTGCCTCTCTGTATGTCTCTCTGGCTGTTTCATTTCAGATCACTCTGTTATCTCACTTCCAGCCTCTCTGTAGTCTTACTTTTTGCCGTTCTGTTGACTCACTTTCTGTCTCTCTGTTGTCTCACTTCCAGCCTCTCTGTATTGCTCATTTCCTTCCTCTCTGTATATCTCACTTCCTACCTCTCTGTATCTCTCACTTCCAGTCCTGCTGTTGTCTAACTGTTTGCCAGTCAGTATGTCTCACTTCCAGCCCCTGTGTTGTCTCACTTTCTACCTCTCTGTTTACCTCACGTTCTTCCACTCTGTATGTCTCATTTTCTGACTATATTATGTCTCACTTCCTAATTCTCTGTTTGTTTCATTTGAGATCTCACTGTTGTCTAACTTCCTCCCTCCCTGTTGTCTTACTTCTGCCTCTCTGTACATCTTACTTTCTGCTTCTCCTTGTTGTTTCATTTCAGATCGCTCTGTTGTTTTACTTCCTGCCTCTCTGTATTTTACACTTTCTGCCTCTCTGTATGTCTCACTTTCTGCCTCTCTGTACGTTTTACTTTCTGCTTCTCTTTTTGTTTCATTTCAGATCGCTCTGTTGTTTCACTTCCTGCCCTTCTGTACGTCTTACTTTTTTCCACCCTGTTGTCACACTTTTTGCCCTTCTGTATGTCTCACTTCCTGCCTCTCTTTTGTCTTACTTTCTGATTCTCTGAATGTCTTCTTTTCTGCTCCTTTAGTGTTTCATTTCAGATTGCTCTGTTGTTTCACTTCCTGTCTCTCTGTATTTCACACTTTCTGCCTCTCTGTATGTCTCACTTTCTGCCTCTCTGTACGTTTGACTTTCTGCTTCTCTTTTTGTTTCATTTCAGATCGCTCTGTTGTTTCACTTCCTGCCCTTCTGTACGTCTTACTTTTTTCCACCCTGTTGTCACACTTTTTGCCCTTCTGTATGTCTCACTTCCTGCCTCTCTTTTGTCTTACTTTCTGATTCTCTGAATGTCTTTTTTCTGCTCCTTTTTTGTTTCATTTCAGATTGCTCTGTTGTTTCACTTCCTGCCTCTCTGTATTTCACACTTTCTGTCTGTCTGTATGTCTCACTTTCTGTATTTATGTATGTCTTACTTTCTGCCTCTCTGTTGTGTGACTTACTGTCCCTCTAAATGTATAACTTCCAGTCTATCTTTATGTCTCACTAACTGACTCTCTTTTTATCTCACTTCCAGCCTCTCTGTATGTCTCACTTTCTACCTCCCTGTTGTCACACTTTCTGCCCCTCTGCATGTTTCACTTTCTTCCACTCTGTTTGTTTGATTTCAGATCTCTCTGGTGTTTCACTTCCTATCTCTCTGTTATCACACGTCCTGCATCACTGGTGTCTCCTTTCTTACTCTCTGTATGTCTCCCTTCCTACCTCTCTGTTTGTCTCACTCATTACCACTTTGTATGTCTCATGTTCTACCTCTCTGCAAGTCTCATTTCCTACCTCTCTGTATGCCTCACGTCCTACCTCTTTGTTTTTCAAACTCTTTACCTCATTGTATGTCTCACTTCCTACTTCTCTGTTTATTTCATATCTTTGTTGTCTTACTTCCAGCCTCACTTTTGTCTCACTTTCTGTCTCTCTGTAAGTCACACATTCTGCTTCTCTGTTGTCTCACTTTCTACCTCTCTGTTGTCTCACTTTCTACCTCTCTGTTATCAAACTTCCTGCCTCTCTTGTTGTTTGATAGCATATCTCTCTGTATGTCTCACTTTCAATCTCTCTATATGTCTTTTTTATTATCTCTCTGTATGTTTCACTTCCTTCTTCCCTGAATGACTCATTTCCTACCTCTCTGTTGTCTGACCTCCTACCTCTCTGTATGTCTCTTTTCTTGCCTCTCTGTATGTATCTTTTCTTGCCTCTCCGTTGTCTCACTTTCTACCTCTCTGTTATCTAACTTCCTGCCTCTCTTGTTGTTTGATAGCATATCTCTCTGTATGTCTCACTTTCAATCTCTCTGTATGTATTTTTTATTATTTCTCTGTATGTTTCACTTCCTTCTTCCCTGAATGACTCATTTCCTACCTCTCTGTTGTCTGACCTCCTACCTCTCTGTATGTTTCTTTTCTTGCCTCTCTGTATGTATCTTTTCTTGCCTCTCCGTATGTATCTCTTATTCCTGTCCCATCTCACTTTTTACCTCTTTGTTGTCTCACTTCCTACATCTATGTTTCCTCATTTCCTTCATCCCTGTTGTCCTAACTTCCTAACCCTATGTATGTCCCTTTCTTGCCCCTCTGTATGTATCTTTTCTTGCCTCTCCATATGTATCACTTCTTTCAACTCTTAATGACTCACTTCCTACCCCCTTTATTGTTTCACTTCCAACCTCGCTGTTTCTCACTTCTTACATCTCTGTTGTCTCACTCCCTACTTCTCCTGTGTCTCACTTTCTGCCCCTCTGTTGTCTCACTTTTCATCTCTGTGTATGTCTTACGTATTACCTCTCTGAATGACTCACTTCGTACCTCTATGTTTGTCTAACTTTTTTCTTCTCTGAATGAATCACTTACTACCTCTATATTTCCTCACTTGCTGCCTCTCTGCTGTCTCCTTTCCTATTACTCTGTATGCCTCACTTCTTAACACTCTGTATGTCTTACTTCCCACCTCTTTGAATGACTCACTTCCTGCATCTTTATTGTGTCACTTCCTATATCTCTATATATCTCTTTTCTCGCCCCTCTGTTTGTCTCACTTCCTACCTTTCTGCATGTCTCATGTTTTACCTCTCTGCAAGTCTCATTTTCTACCTCTCTATATGCCTCACGTCTTACCTCTTTGTTTGTCAAACTCCTTACCTCTCTGTATGTCTCCCATCCTGCCTCTCTGTTTGTATCATTTCAAATATCTCTGTTGTCCTACTTCCAGCCTCACTGTTGTCCCACTTTCTGCCTTATTGTAAGTCTCACTTTCTGCTTCTCTGTTGTCTCACTTTCTACCTTTCTGTTCTTACTTTCTGCCTCTCTGTTATTTCATTTCCTGCCTCTCTTGTTGTTTGATATCAGATATCTCTGTATGTCTCACTTCCTATCTCTCTGGTTGTCTTTTTTGTTATCTCTCTATTGTCTCACCTCCTACCTCACTGTCCTCTCATTTCCTACCTCTCTGTGTATAACTGCCTCTCACTTCCTACCTCTCTGTGTATAACTGCATCTGTTTTCCTACCTCTCTGTGTATAACTGCCTCTCACTCCTTACCTCTCTGTGTATAACTGCCTCTCACTTCCTACCTCTCTGTGTATAACTGCCTCTCACTTCCTGTTTCCCTGTTTGTCTATATGTATGAAAACTTGACCAAGAGTAGCTTTGCATTTGTCTTTCGTTGGATGACATTTACCGTGACCTCTGGGCCTACTTATGTGTTAAAAACAATGCAGATAACAATCTGCACACTTACTGTTAATGCCAGATCATGATGTCAAGTAAAAACATCATACTGGCAGGCATGAATTAAGTTTTACAGTATTGTGAGTCATGTTGTTCACTTGAGTAAGCATTTTTATGTCTTGCTCGGTCAATTGACCTAGTGACAAAGTTGTTGACCCCACAAAATCCCGTTACGAACTGAACTTGACCAATTTCTCAGGAAAACAAACATTCTGACTAAAGTCCATCGACTTTGGTCTCAATAAATGTCTTCTAAAAGTTTAACAAGGTTTATCTTTTGTTTGAAATAGTAACCTCGTTCTGGGCCCCTTTACGTTTTTTCATAGTTTGACCTACTGACCTAATGTTTTACCGCACATGACTTAGTATCAAAGTTCCCTACATTTAATGAAGACAGACATTCTGACCAAGCTTTATTAACTATAGCAAGTACGTGTTGCCTCTAAAGTGTTAACAAGAGTATTCTAATTAAACCTAGGGACCTATTTTGTCCGAACTTGATCAAAAGTCGAACTTGACCTTCATTTCCTAGAGGCATGCATTCTTACCAAGTTACATTAATCTTTGCCCGATAAAATGGCCTTAAAAGTTTTAGAATTTGACCTGGTAACCTAGTTTTGGAGCTATCATGGCCAATAATTTAACTTGACAAGTGATATAGATGTGACCACATATAACACCTATTGAACTTGGCATAGACTTTGTTGAGGTAAACATACTGAACAAAATTGTAGCCTTAAAAAGTTTCTTCGATATGACCTAGTGACCTACTTTTTACCTCACATAAACAAATATCGAATTCGATATTGACATTTTATAGACAATCGTTTAAGCAAAGATTCGTATATTTTGGGCAAACACTTGGCTAAAATTCTTTGTACAAGGTTGTATTTAATTGACCTAGTGATATGCTTTCATGCATTTCTGACATAATATAGATAGGCATGCTTCTTTTTGAGAGTCTATTTTGAATCAAGGTAACAAAGACATATTGAGGTGTCACCTCATACAACACCTTATTTTCTCTATACAAATGGTTTAAGATGTACTGTGACTATGATACTGACAATGATGGAGTTGCATAAAGTATAAGTTGCTATATACAATATATATATCCAACCGGCCTCGCTGGAACAAGTATATACATGTACATGTATTTAACATATATACACCCAGACAATTCAATTACACCTTTTTAATTAAAACAAAGAGACAAGGTATCCTTCATTCACTTTATTAACACAATATGACTACTTAAATATACACTCAACAAAATTACTTAATGGGTAACATTTACAGTATTGAAAATATTGATATAGAACAACCGACTTTATTGAGAAGATTGCTAATAAAAATATAGAGAACAGCATATGGTCATTAGATCATTAAAGAACAAGTATGAACCTCGGGGTAAATATGAGTTTTAATGATACCAGAATGTAAACAAGACTGCCACAGAGGAACACCAACGCCCTTCTATTTTTTTTTCATTCGATCAAGGGGCATAACTTCCAAGTATTAAAGCCAGAGTTAAGGGCCTTATTAAATGTGTGTATTGTGTCTGGAAATATGTATATCAAGTTTCATTTGAATATCTGGAACAGTTTTTTAATTTGGGCCAAGGTTAAACTTTTTCCAACATGACTACCAAGTTTCAATGTTTTCTTCAGTATTAAAGGTTAACGTTTTTCCAACATGACTACCAAGTTTCAATGTTTTCTTCAGTATTAAAGGTTAACGTTTTTCCAACATGACTACCAAGTTTCAATGTTTTCTTCAGTATCAAAGGTAAAGGTTTTTCCAACATGACTACCAAGTTTCAATGTTTTCTTCAGTATTAAAGGTTAACGTTTTTCCAACATGACTATAAAGTTTCAATGTTTTCTTGAGTATCAAAGGTTCAAGTGATTGCAAAACAACACCAAGATTATTCTTCAGAAAACAAACAAACTAATATTAAATAGATTCAATAAGTGACACTCAATAATTTTTGAAAAATTAACTATTTACCTAACATGTAGCGGTAAAACATTTGTCCTTAAGAAGGCACTAAAATTAGACTTTCAAAGCCATAGGTGATCATTATTTACAAGGCGTATTATGTTCATATATTTTAAATTTTACTAAAAAAAATAATGTTTTTCTATCTTTGCATGAACATGTCTTTTTCAATAATTTTGGTATTCAAAATTTACACCAAAATGGTAGTGTAATAAAAGAGTTTACAACATCCTAAAATAAATGATAACAAAAGAAAACCAGATTGTTTTGAAGTTGACCAGTTTAAAGTTTACCATTTACAAGATTATTCCGGCCCCAATGTCACAAAAATACTGGCCCCAATTTCTCGAAACTTCTTAAGCTTAACAGGCTTAAGTAGCTTATTTCAAATAGCCAAAATATATACTTAAATTGAATTTTGATAATGGAAAAATGGTTTATTTGGATAATCATAAAGATAATTCCGATCTTAAGTATAAAAACTCTTAAAGAAGTTTGTATTACGCAAATTATTGAAAAACAAAAATAGTGAGCTTGGCTTAATCCTGTTATAAGGGACTTAAGAAGTTTCGAGAAATTGGGGCCTGGACTCATTTCATCACATAGCATCAAAAGTTATTAAAAATCATATATGGTTTTAAACCTTTTAAAAGCAGTATCTCTCATAGATTATGTTTATTAAAAGCTTTGGTGAATATCCCTAAGAAAAATTATTCTACAGCACAAAATGTAATTAATTGCAACTCAAATATTTTTAACAAATATTTTAAATAAGCTGCAACGCCGCATTAAAGCCAGATTTTTATTTGACGATGAAATTTTGCAAACCGAGGATTTGAGCTAGTGACCTAGTATTTTTAGTTTTTGATCTGAGGTGACCCATATTCACAAATGTTTAAGACAACAAGTAGACAAATATTCTGAGCAAGTCTCATAAAGATTTGACAAAAATTAATGAATTTTTATGGCCGTGGAATTCTTTCTGCTAAGGCAGTAACTCTGTAACAAGCTGAAATAGAATTGCAATTCCTGTACACTGCACTCCCTCACATTATGATCTATCACTGTATGAAGTTTTATTAAATTCCATCCAATAGTTTTCAAGTTATGCTCCGGACAAGAAAAAGGTAACAAAGGGCAATAACTCTGTAATTGGCTGAAAAAGAATTGCGGTTCCTGTACATTACACTTCCTCTCATTATGATCTATCACTGTATGAAGTTTTATTAAATTCCATCCAATAGTTTTCAAGTTATGCTCTGGACAAGAAAAAAGAAACAAAGGACAGTAACTCTGTAATTAGCTGAAATAGAATTGCGGTTCCTGTACACTGCACTCCCTCTCATTATGATATATCACTGTATGAAGTTTTATTAAATTCCATCCAATAGTTTTTAAGTTATGCTCTGGACAAGAAAAAGTAACAAAGGGCACTAACTATGTAATAAGCTGAAATAGAATTGCGGTTCCTGTACACTCCACTCCCTCTCATTATGACCTATCACTGTATGAAGTTTTATTAAATTCCATCCCATAGTTTTTAAGTTATACTCCGGACAAGAAAAAAGTAACAAAGGGCAGTAACTCTGTAATAAGCTGAAATAGAGTTATGGTTCTTGTGCACTTCACTTCCTCTCATTATGCTTTACCATTGTATGAAGTTTTAATAAATTCCATCAAGTAGTTTGCAAGTTAATGTCTGGAAAACAAATTGACAGCAAAAAAAACAAATAAAGTGCAATAACGCAGTAATTAGTTTAGGTAGAGTTATGGTTCTTGAACACTGCACTTCCTCTCACTGTGCTTTACCATTGTATGAAGTTCCAATTAATTCCATCCAGTACTTTTCAAGTTATACTCCAGACAAAAAAAGTAACAAGGGGCAATAACTCAGTAATAAGCAATAATAGAGTTATGGTTATTGTACACTGCACTTCCTCTCACTGTGCTTTACCATTGTATGAAGTTCCAATGAATTCCATCCAGTACTTTTCAAGTTATACTCCGGACAAAAAAGTAACAAGGGGCAATAACTCAGTAATAAGCAAGAATAGAGTTATGGTTATTGTACACTGCACTTCCTCTCACTGTGCTTTACCATTGTATGAAGTTCCAATGAATTCCATCCAGAACTTTTCAAGTTATACTCCGGACAAAAAAAAAGTAACAAGGGGCAATAACTCAGTAATAAGCAATAATAGAGTTATGGTTATTGTACACTGCACTTCCTCTCACTCTGCTTTACCATTGTATGAAGTTCCAATGAATTCCATCCAGTACTTTTCAAGTTATACTCCGGACAAAAAAAGTAACAAGGGGCAATAACTCAGTAATAAGCAAGAATAGAGTTATGGTTATTGTACACTGCACTTCCTCTCACTCTGCTTTACCATTGTATGAAGTTCCAATGAATTCCATCCAGAACTTTTCAAGTTATACTCCGGACAAAAAAAAGTAACAAGGGGCAATAACTCAGTAATAAGCAATAATAGAGTTATGGTTATTGTACACTGCACTTCCTCTCACTCTGCTTTACCATTGTATGAAGTTCCAATGAATTCCATCCAGTACTTTTCAAGTTATACTCCGGACAAAAAAAGTAACAAGGGGCAATAACTCAGTAATAAGCAATTATAGAGTTATGGTTATTGTACACTGCACTTCCTCTCACTGTGCTTTACCATTGTATGAAGTTCCAATGAATTCCATCCAGTACTTTTCAAGTTATACTCCGGACAAAAAAAGTAACAAGGGGCAATAACTCAGTAATAAGCAAGAATAGAGCTATGGTTATTGTACACTGCACTTCCTCTCACTCTGCTTTACCATTGTATGAAGTTCCAATGAATTCCATCCAGAACTTTTCAAGTTATACTCCGGACAAAAAAAGATACAAGGGGAAATAACTCAGTAATAAGCAAGAAAAGAGTCATGGATATTGTACACTGCACTTCCTCTCATTATACACTACCATTGTATTAAGTTTGATTACCATTGGATAAAAACTCTTGATTTTATTACATAAAATGAAAACTTTAACACAAAATTGTTAACGACCGCCCACCCAGTTTTCGCCATTCTATAACTCGTAATTTTTCAATGAAAAATCCCGCTAAAAACATACAGAAATAAGAATCATTCTATGCTTTTATGTGGAAAAATGATTTGAGACCGAGATTGAGATTTGACTTAAAGGCCTAGTTTAAGCCTTCTGTAAGTGACCCCCCTCCCCCCCCCCCCCACCAAAACTGTGTACAGTACACAACCTCTGTTTATTGATCTTAATCTACTTGCCTTTATTCCTCTTATCAGATCTCCAATCTGTATCCTGCTGTGCAGTTTTGGAAGTTTCATTATAGAAATGGACCCTAAATGGCCCTGAGCCAATAAACAAATACACAGGAAATTAGCAGGAGATGCACAGCAGGGGATTATCATGCCAAACATTCCTTCAACTAGGGCTTTAAGTATTATTGTGATATCGGGCCCAGGTGTTTCGTAAATGCAACTCCTTCAAATAATTTCAGATATAAAACAACAAATCAGCAAAAGATACTGATCGATGTAAATTATTTCTAAAATATATAAAAATCTTACAAAATAAACATTCTTAGAAACTTCAGTAAAATCAAGCAAAAGAATCAGCTCTGTGCTGAGAATGTAAATATTATATTCAATGGTTCTATTCAAAATCAAACAAATATGGGATAAAAAACCAGACCTCCTATTTATCATAATAGGAGTTATTTTAAATAATCATAAACATATATCATGTGGGAATCTTCATTAAAGAAATATTATAAATACAATATGTATCAATCATTATAATACAGAAATATCCAAAAAGCAGATATTGGCCGGGAAAAAAGTAATTATATGGTCATAAAAAACGTTTTAAACAACTTAATGATCTTATAAATTGCTGTATCACTCTAAATCTTTTAATACTTTAAATCTAAATGCAACAAAAAAATGTTATTTTAATACTTTACCATACTAAAATAATTGATAGAAACTGCAAAAAAATATTTATTTTTATAAAAACATCCGAACCTCTCTAAAACAAGAGATGTTTGTCAAACATTATGCCCCCCCCCCCCCCCTGAGCGCCATGTTGTCAGGATTATATGGACAATTGAATGAAATATGCATGGACCAAAATGACAGCTGATTTGTTGCCGTTAAGGCAGTTTTAAGATTATGACCATTAAAGTGTGAGAATAGATTGTGTTATGACCATGACCTTTGACTCTATGAACTCAAAATCCAGAGTCATCAGCTGGTCACCAGAAACCTAAATGTCAAGTTCGAGGGCCATAGGTGCAGGCATTGTCAAGTTATCACACAGACAAGTTTTTTTCGTTCAAGGTCACTGTGACCTTGACCTTTGACCCAATGACCCTTAAAATCATAAGGGGTCTTCTACAAGTCAGATGCAACTCCAAGTCAAGTTTGAGGGCCATGGGTTCAGGCATTGTTGAGTTATCACTCGGACAACCTTTTACCATTCAAGATCACTGTGACCTTGACCTTTGGCTCTATGAATCCTAAAATCAATAAGGGTGATCTACTGGTCAGGCTTAACATCCATGTCAAGTTTAATGATTATAGGTTCAGGCATTGTTGAGATATCAGTGGGAGAAGATTTGCGTTAAAGGTTACTGTGACATTGACCTTGGCCTGATGACCCCCAAAGTCGATAGGGGTCATCTACTGGGCAGGCCCAACCTTCATGTCAAGTTTGATGACCATAGGTCCAGGAATTGTCAAGTTCGCTTTCAAGGTCACTGTGACCTTGACCTTTGACCCCTAAAATCAATAGTGGTAATCTACTGGTCAGGCCCAACCTCCATGTCAAGATTGAGGG
This sequence comes from Mya arenaria, assembly GCF_026914265.1. Taxonomy (NCBI): domain Eukaryota; kingdom Metazoa; phylum Mollusca; class Bivalvia; order Myida; family Myidae; genus Mya; species Mya arenaria. The sequence goes on along the minus strand of NC_069124.1, from coordinate 25,404,131 downwards.
CCATGGGTGCAGGCATTGTTGAGTTACCACTCGGACAACCTTTTACCATTCAAGGTCACTGTGATTTTGACCTTTGACCTGATGTCCCCTTAAATCAATAGGGACCATCTTCTGGCCAGGCCCAACCTCCAAGTGAAGTTTGAGGGCCATGGGTGCAGGCATTGTTGAGTTATCACTCGGATAACCTTTTACCATTCCAGGTCACTGTGACCTTGACCTTTAGCCCAATGACCCCCTTAAATCAATAGGGACCATCTTCTGGCCAGGCCCAACCTCCAAGTCAAGTTTGAGGGCCATGGGTGCAGGCATTGTCGAGTTATCAATCGGACAACCTTTTACCATTCCAGGTCACTGTGACCTTGACCTTTGGCCAGATGACCCCAAAAACCATAGGGGTCATCTCCTGGTCAGGCCAATTCTCCAGGTCAAGTTTGAGGGCCATGGGTGCAGGCATTGTCTAGTTATCACTCGGACGACCTTTTACCATTCAAGGTCACTGTGACCTTGACCTTTGGCCTGATGACCCCCCAAAACAATAGGGGTCATCTACTGGTCAGGCCCAACCTCCATTTCAAGTTTGAGGGCCATGGGTGCAGGCATTGTTGAGTTATCACTCGGACAAGCTTTATAATTATTTTACCATTAAAGGTCACTGTGACCTTGACCTTTGACCCAATGACCCCCAAAATCAATAGGGGTCATCTACTGGTCAGGCCCAACCTTCATGTGAAGTTGGATGACCATACGTCCAGGAATTGTTGAGTTATCACTCGGACAAGCTTTGGTCTACCGACGGACCGACCGACCAACCGACATGCCTGTGCAAAGCAATATACCCCTCTTCTTCGAAGGGGGGCATAATTACAGATTCAGTGAACTAAGATAGGCAAGGTTAAATGACCTAAGACCTAAAATCCTTGAGTGATTTTATTTTTTATTTTCTTCAACATCCTGTGCCTCCCTTATTGTAAAAATGACTAGACTAACTGGGGTAGATAAATAATCAGGCCAAAGCAATGACGAAAATACAAAAATACTTAGTAAACTAAACTGTTTCTTAATTTCATTCACAAGCTCATTGTAAAAATAATTTTGGTGGGAATGGGGACTCTTTTGCTATTGGGAAACAGCCTGTCAGAGGCAGTCAATTTCATTGTCTTTAATAACCCTATAACTTTACTCTTTGGTAATACTGGAAAATAAAAAGTACATAAAAATTGTTTTTAAATAATTCATTTTAAGGAATTTAGAGAAATTTAAAGCACTAAAAGAACACAAAGATACCTTACTTGACAAAATCACTTTGAAAATACAAGTATTTTGTCAGAAAATTAACAATAAAATGATGAGTTATCATAAATAGTATACATCTACTTGAAGTAACATAGCAGTTACAAAATCAAAGCAGTGATCACTACATGAAAGTACATGTATTTAGGAAATATACAATACAAAAGGCCAGTCATTGAAATTAATCTTGAGTAGACTGGCTATGGCTATAGCTCATGTTGGGCATGGTGGTAAGGTTCAGTATCGGTGGCATTTGTCCTTCGCCACTGGGCATGGAAGACAGATGGTTTATCGTCTGAGTGAGAGGCGGCAAATGTGAAGAGAGGTTCAATATGCTGGCTGCGGCCATTTCAGCAGCTGTGCTGTGAGTAGGGTTGTGAGCAACAGACAATTGGGTGTTATGGCTGATATGAGGGTTATGAGTGTTATGACTAGTATTCATGTGGTTGACAGCGTTCCCATCTCGAAGTGGAACTGATAAGGTGGGAGGGAGTCCCTGATGGTTTACTGCCATAGAACCTGAAACATTCTGTAACATAGCCATGTGTGACATTTGGGAGTGAGACAAATCTGTGGACAGATTATGGTGAGCTGAGTTTGATACATGTATATCAGTGTACGACTGCGGATTGGTATATGCCGAGGTGACTTCACCACTGTACGTAGCTTCCCGCACTTCCCTCGATTCATGGGAATCTGAAGGCCCAGCTTTGCTCTTCTCAGAATCAGATTCCTCATCTTCCCTCCAGAATTCAAAATTCTTTTTTAAGTCAGACACCACGTCACCCTGCCAGTTGTGCGGGTCTTTTTTGTGCACAAGGATCATGTGTTTACGCACAGTGGCACTGTCGGTGAAACGGCGTGCACAGAGTAAACACTTGTACGGCTTGTAACCACTGTGGATCCTCTCATGGCGAAGTAGAGATTGCTTTTGGACAAACCCTGAAAATAATACACACAGCTTTATATCTGGTCTTACCCAATCAACTAAAAAAAATACCAAAAGGACAGGGTCCATAACTCTTTAGCAAAAACCCTAAGGCGCATTAAATGAGACTTAATGGGGCACCTACTAGGGCCAATGTTCAATTCTCATTGTGCGGGTGTTGTTACTATTTTCAATGCTAATAGCTTTACTTTAGTGTCAAAATTATGAATATTTATTATTTCTATACTTATTTCTGAAAATTGACTGTCAAAGCAGGGTGTAGTAAAATGGCGGAAGGGTTCTGGAAAAGGGCAGCGGGATGTCCCACCGTGCTTTTTAGGCCTAGCTGAAGCACTGTAATTGTATGTGACAGAAAGGCGTTGAAGCACAAATTATTGATAGAGCACAAATAATTGAAATACCTTTTCCACACACAGAACATTTGTAGCTCTTTTCTCCAACATGGATGGCCTCGTGTGCCTTCAAGGCAGAGGATGTTTTGAAGGATTTTGGACAGTAGGCACAGGTGAAGTTACGGGTGTTTTTGTGGACAATCTGATGCTCTCTCACAGAATGTTCACTGGCAAACGCCTTTCCTGAAATTAATAGTTTTAAATTTTAACCCTTTACCTCATGTCATACCAAGCCGTATTAGGCCTGCCAAAGTATGGCTTATCAAGTTAGCAGTACATATCAGTAACACTTATGTTCATGTAATTCTGCACAATTTTTTTGGGAAACATCAGTGTTGTCGTCGTTGTTCGATACATTAATAAAGATCCTGATTAAAAATGGTTCCAGTTTGTATATGCTCAGATAAAGCTATGTGGGAAAATGCGAAATTTGATATGTAATATAACAGTTCAGGCATTGTATCAAACTTCTGGCATATTAAAGTCTTAGAATTCTCAATACAAATATATAATTTTATATGACGTCAGTCGTAATTAATAATATGAAAAATACAAATGTATCTTTAAACTCTACATACTTTTCTTGTCTTTATAATAAAGAGATCTATACAAAATCTCTTTAATCTTAACTGAAATTCTGAAGTTGGATTATATAATGAGCACTAAGCCACCACAATCTTGATGATCCTAATTCATATATCAATAAGTATGTGTAAAAGGAATATGTACCACAAACATCACAGTTGTAAGGCATCAATCCGGCATGCTTGTTCATGTGGCTCTGATAACTGTACTTGTGATAAAATTCCTGCCCGCAGGTTTGGCAAAGGTACCGTTGTTTTTCTTTTTGCTTGGCACCTAAATGTTTATACTTCATGTGATTTTCTAAGACCTGTTTAGCAGAAAAAGATTTTTCACACATGGGGCATGGAAAGCGAGATTTCACATAGCCATCTTCATGAGACTTCAAATGTTCATCGAAACTTTTCTTAACTTTATAAGCCTTGCTGCAAATGTGGCAAAAGTATGAAGCCTCTGCATGTACTTGTTCTCTGTGTCGTTTAAGGTCCCAGTTGTAACCAAACTGTTTATTACAAACGTCACAAACAAGCTTTTGACTATGGTTACGTTTTATATGGTACTCCAAATGACACTCTCTTTTGCCAATGTATTCACACAAATGACATGGAAATTCAGTTCGTCCATCAACCTGAGATTTTATTCTTGGTCTGCCCCTGTTCTTACCCTTTTTAAGAGAAACTTTGAAAAATTTACCATCATGAACAGTTTTGCTACTTTCATTTTCATCATCTGATAACAACATTTGAAAAGAATCTCTAAATTTGACAGATTCATTTAAATGTTCATCTTTTACTTCTGAGTTTTTGTCATCAGATTTACCATTTTCAATCTCCATGTCTCCCTCAGTCTGTTTGATGTTCTCATCATTTGTTTCTGGTAAAACATCATTAAGCATGTCTTCATCAAAAGTTGACTTGGGGTGTTTTAGCTTCATGTGTTTAGAAAATGTTCCTTTGGTACTAAACGACTTCTCACATATTTTACAATGATAAACATAATTGTCTTTATGCAGTTGCATGTGGTCATCGATGTATGTTTTAGTTTTCAAATACTTATTACATATCTTACAAAAATAGCGCTCTTTTGAGCTGTGAACTTCAGAATGGTGGCGTTTTAAATCTCCCTTATATCCAAATTTTTTACCACATTCATTGCATTTGTATTTTCTTTGATGAACTCTATTGATATGATTAAACAGCTGCCTCTCATTTTTACCAGTATAATCACATTTGCTACACTGATGTTCGGAAATATTTTCTGGTTCCTCCTTCTCCTCCTCAAAATCGATATTCTGTGTAGTTTCATCAGCATCCAAAATCGGGCCTCCATCTGTTATTTCCTTTTTAACTTTTAGAACCTCACCAGGACCTGTTTCATTTTCCAACGTATCCTCCGGTTTTTCGTTTTTAATTTTAACATCATTCTTAGTATCGAGTTTGGTACCATCATTAATCTCGCTAATTTCATCAACAATGATATCATTAAAACGTGCATGATTATTCTTATTCTTTTTGACTTTCAAACAATCTTTAAGCAATGTGTATGCAGTATAAAGATCTTCCCAATCTCCCTTTAGAGTGAAAACACCTTTGGAAAGTGAAATGTCAACAATAGAATTCAGATTTTCAATGGTGGTACTGAGAATATTTGCTGGGATTTTGGACACAAAATCTGAAGTCAGTGTTGTCGTCGTTGTTGAATATATCTTGACCATCGTTGAAGCATGCGATGGATGTCTGATCGTGTAGACATCACATCAACAAAGTTATTATCCTTTTATTTATTTCCAATAATATCAGATATTAACCAAAAGAAAATTTAGAAGGAAGTAATTTGGCAGAGTAATTTTGTATTGATGATTTTTCTTTGCTAAGCGCTGATGGCTCTACAGTACAGTACATAACGTAAAGGAAGTTTTATTTTTAATATTTTAACTAATTACTCGGTACTGAACATTTCATATAATCAGCATCTTTATTAAACAAAATTTTAGTGTTTTGTAACCCAAAAATGTTTGCATGGTTATTTCCCTTATTTTTGAAACAGCACTTCCGGTCGCATATATCCGCTTGTTTGTCTTTGTTTTTAACTTTATCCACAGGACGTATCTCAGTTGCAGACGGATTCATATCATACAGAATGGATAGTCTTTTCACCTCAACGACGGTTCTTCTTTCTCAAGACTTTTTAGAGAAACATTCATTCAAAATAATTCAATCAAAACTTGCTAAGCTTAGACTGGTCACAGGAGTTCAGTTTTCAAAGAATAACGCAATACATGGAAACTGGGAGCAAATTAATACGGCGTTTCATTTCCTCCAACATTGGGATGAGTTTCCGGACCATGAGCCCAGTGATGTTTCAAAATCAAAGCTGAATGGTTTGTGCAAATGCAGAGACATTCAGAACTTACCATCTACTAACAAAGAAAAAGTGTATTGCACAAATATATACTCTGCATCAGTTAAAAAGGATATAGAAACTCTTAGAGATGATTTACTGCAAAGGAAAAACACTGAACAATGTATTGAAAACAATCCATCAAAAGATACCAAAAAGTGGGTGAACATTAAGATTCCAAGTGTAAAATGTGAATCTACCAGAGAAAGTGAAAGAATAGCACTTAAACAGACACCAGAAAGAAATAGCACACTTAGGGGAGAAAGTCATGCTGAAATAAAAGATTTGTCTGTGACTGAGAGCTATGTAAATGACAACAAGTGTACGGAATTATCTTCAGGGGCTTTAGCTGATACTGGCAGTGCTTTGCTTGATGACAGTTATTGTAATTTTTCAGATGGAACATTAACAGCATGTCCAAACACTTATTATATGAAAGCGTGTGAAGGTGATAATTGTGATGGTAGTTCATGTGTCAAAATTGATTCCACTAAACGAGCCCAAAAGAAGAGGGACATCAAGAAGCCAGGTGATACTGGTTACTGGAGCAGAGTCAAAAGAAGCGATAACCATTTAGAGCATATCTGTTCTGAATGTGGTGTCATTCTAAAATCAAGGAAAAGATATAATGAGCACAAGCGCAGGATGCATAAAAAAGACTTCAAGTGTGAAGTTTGTCTTAAAGGGTTTGGTTATCCCTCTGATCTGGCCAAGCACAAGTGCCCTGGAAAACCAGATGTCCAAAGTCAGAGAGAAACTAGATGTACCAATAAAACAAATGGGGAAAAGCACATCAAGGAACAAAAGCATCCATGTCAAGAATGCAGCTTTATTGCATCAACTGAGGCTAAACTAGAAGTGCATGTAAGAAGAAAGCATAATATAGTGTTTGAGTGTGGAGATTGTCTGGATTCTTTTTTAGATTCAAAAAGTTTGAAATCACACATTGATTCTGTTCACAGAGAAAATATGTACATTTGTGAAAAATGTTCCAAGTCATATAGATCAAAATTTTGTTTTGACAGCCACCTCAAAAGTCATGAAAAGGATTATGTAAAACCAAACTTTCTATGTGGTCTTTGCCGAAAATCTTTTACAACAAAATATATTTTGTCACAACATACAAAATCATCACACTTGGGAGTCAAGATGTCATACCTTTGTCCAGTTTGTGGAAAGAAATTCCGTCAGCGAAGCTCATTCAGGCAACATATGAATGTTCATAATGGTGTTACTCCTTATAAATGTGAAACTTGTGGCAGAGCTTTCACATATCACAAATCACTTCGTGAACATGTTTTCATGCATGACAATATTCGGAGATTTCCTTGTGATATTTGTGGGAAGAAATTCAGGCAAAGAACAACACTGTACATTCACAAAAAGACCCACAACACTGTCAAAGACCATGCCTGCAAAGACTGTGGTAAAACCTTTGCTCAAAGACAGGCGTTGGAAAGGCATAGAAGAATTCATACAGGAGTTCGCCCATACAAATGTCTTGTGTGTTCAAAGCAGTTTAGAGATTCGTCCACTATTAGGCGTCACATAATTTCCCTTCACCAGACACAAGAAACTAACTGGCGTTCCAGTGTTTCATATGCAGCAAAGAAAAAGTCTGACTATTATATAACTGGTGGCCCGTACCAAAACCGGACGTATGACAACACAACGGAAAGTTCAAACAATACCTCAGTTGAATTGGCCAATGACAACAACTTAAGTGATGAACCTGAAATTTTTCATGCTATCCCGATAAATTCACAGAACTCGCAAGGATTGATACTCTCTGATCAGAGGAAGACAAACGGTCAGGCCAGTTTATTACTGCAAGTACCTCTACAAGCAAGCAGTCATTCATTTACTTGGAGAACTATACAGAGCGATGAATCAGTAGCTAACATGTATAATGCCTTACCAAATTCTCACAATGCTCTTTCTGAATCCACAGTCACTACTGTGAGCAATAGTACCGATCTAGTCCAATCGATATCCCTACGCTCAGATAATGTGCCAGTGAACTTTGACCAAATGGTTGACATAGGCACCATACATACTGTGCCACCAGTGTCTGCCAATATAGAAACGGAGAAGGGGCATGTTGTACCCACATTTGTACAGTTGCAGCCCTCGCTTCAGCTTCTGAATCAGAGACAGACAGAGGACACCGCAGACACCACTATTTTGCAGCCTGCAACGTTCATACCATTTTCGTATTTCAGAACAATAGATACCAACTCAAAGACTAACTGACTTGACTTAGCGATAGATATCATACATATTGCCTACAGATGACACCGCGCGGAACAATTCTTATGATAGCCAAAGCTTAAAAAATTAAAACAAATTATTTCGACAACAATGGACGTAAATGCAACAAATCTAATCATTCTGGCATAATGTGTCAACCGAGCAAATGTTTAATTAGTGGCGCGCTTGCACATACATTTACGCACACATGTTACAGTACCTTAGTTTTAGGCTGACTTTGAAATACCAAGTGGGGCGAGGGGGGGTTCGTGGGCTCGGATTAAATTAATTTGACAAGGAGGCAATGGTGTTACTGACATAAATAAAACTAAATGGTGATCTATAGATATTAAATATGTATGGAATTTGTTTCGAATGTCCGTGTTCATGGGTGTGAGCTAGTGTATATTCGTACATTCAGACAGTTTGTCTCTTTAAGAAATTGATTATTATTATCTTCAGTGATCGCATCAGTCAGGCTGACTATTCTCGCGATAAAGATAAACTACATGTGTTTTACTCGTTTGTAATTATAAAAAGTGTCTATAACATTTTTATCGATATATTGTGTGCCATCTGGGAGTAAAGTTTATTAGTCCCAGGTATAATCGAATGTCAAAATGTTTATAAGTAAGTGTACATTTTTAATTATATACACGTTATTTGAAGTATTATTATGTGTATACATTGTCATATCTACATTTATATTAAACGATTTTTGTCGTTATTTTAACATTTTTCCTTGTTTAGATGTTGTATTTTATCGTTATTACTAGCGCTTTCTATCATTTTGATCAGTTACACAATAAATTTAAAGCTAAGAACTTTTTGTTGAAAAACGAATTCATAATATTGTTTTACCACATTGTTCATATATTACGACGCGTTCGAATAAAGAAATCCAATTTTGAAATTTGAAGCAAACGTGGCCTACACAACACGTAATTAAGTGTATTTTCGAAGCTCTTCTTTTGAACTATTTTGGTGACCCTGTCAATAAACAGGTAACTCACCTGGATATTTTGATTGACATCCTTCTGTGGAACTAATGTACATTAATAACGGAGAGGCATTAAAATAATATAATATATGTCTTATATTTTTCTTTGCTTACTTTAGGTCATGTATATTAAAATCTGATCAAATACTTTTATTTCCGCTGCTAGGGTTACACGCATGCAAAGACGGTTATCCGCACATCTAACGTATAACTGTTCCAACATCTTCGTATCAAAATAATATTATTAATCCATACTTGTCGTGCAATAATCATTTATTGTTTGGGCCACATCGTGCTTGCTTGATTTGTGCTTTAAAGTTGTATTTTTTTATCGTTGTTACCAAACTGCCATTGCTGCCGGCCCGCTCTTTGGGCACTGGGAGTACCGCCCCGCCAGTCCTTCTGGCTTGTTATATAGCGATCCTCCGATCATTTGGTGACTGGTCAGCGATCCTTTGGCGATTGGTCAAGTAGTTCATGCTATTTTTCTTTACAATAAAGCACAATGTTAGATAACAGTCACTGACTCTTAAGACTTACTATAATATATATATATATATATATATATATATATATCAGGTGCGGATCCAGAATTCCATGGTAGAGGGAGCGTAACTAAGGGGCGTAACCTTTTGAATTGTGCATCTCCCCCAGAACCGAAATTTATATAGTTTAAAGTGTTGACATGGGGGTTGGGGGTACTTTCCCAAGAACATTTAAACTATTTCTAGTCCGAAAAGCATATTTGAACGGATTTGGGGACCGCTTAAACTTTCCATTCTCGTACTTTAGGGCGATGATGCCATGCGCACAGTTGTATCATTGTCAAACCACAAAATGAATGATTATGGAACGTTTCTGCCTGTTATGAACATTTGTGGTAAGTGTAGTCCACAGTTCACAACCATATATGTAAAGTGCCTTTGGAATGACATTGTTCTATATATATAGTGTTGGAAGAGACCGGATTCAAACCACAGGGCTTTATCCCACAGTGCTGGGTTTATTTTGTCCTCAAGTTTGGACGTGCGCCATTCGCCTCGTTTATCGTCGACAGAAACGGACAACATTAACCACTAAGGTGAGTGTAGCTGGATGATTCGCGAATACTACTGTTCCCAAGGTTATACTGTGGTGGAAATTGTACATAATAATCTCAATGAGTCGGGTTGAGAGTGCCATAACAATTACTTAAGGAATTTTTCTGTCGCTTGAAGGCCAAATATATATGTGTCTCATCCAATACCAAGTGTTAAAAGTTTTACTGGGCAAAGGGTTCACGAACTACTTCACAACCGCACGTTCTGATTTCAGGGTATCTAAAATTCTTTTCTAGGTTTGCCTCATGAAATAACATGGAATTTAATCTCCTGGTTTAATTGGTCATGAATAGTCAATCCGCAACACTCAACATGTCCAAAATAAATGACAGTAATTTACCGCGACATTAACTGCGCGTTACAATATGGTCTTAATCAACCTGGTTTCAAGTTCTGATTCAGGATAATATCACGGACCTATAAACCACAACTATATATAAATATATAGTATGTGCCATGTGCTTGTGTTAAACACACAATTCGGACAGTTTGGTATATCCAAGCTATTGTTGATATACTCAAGTTATCGACACCCGATTCCGCCAAGGATGATCAGGCGCGAATAGCTGCCTATACGCGAGTACACGTCTGAATCCACTTGATTCTGACAAAAGTACAACAATTCAGCCAAAGTTTCCTTATTTGTTCTTGTCAGTACATTCTGCTACTGAAATGGACATTGATATTGTAAATGTAATTACACAGTTAAACGGCAAAAGGAAATAAAATTATTAACATAATCGATTCTTATTTGTTTGTTATATAGCTGGCGAGAAAATGGATTATTTGTTAATTTATTATCCTAAAACTGTCAATTTTCCTGTACTTAATAAAACACCGCAGAACCCAACAACACACGGGCAACGGAAAAGGCGCCTACACGTGGTGTGGCCTAGATGTAGATGGATATTTTTCTACCTCTTAATTATCCATCTGCTACAAAATGTTCTTGAAATTAAAAACAAAACAAAAAAACAAAACAAGTATAATAAAATATTATTGTAAAATTAATATGTAAAGAACGAATAGAACTCTAGTACATAATAACAGGCGCGTAGGAAGGAAATTGGCATTGGGGCCGCGGAAGGGGTGGACTGGGGAGCAGTGTCCCCTCCCGTCGAGATTTTTTTTCAATTTTAAGCATTGAAAGTCTCGATTTCCAGTGAGTTCAGGTTTTATTTTAATGTTTTTATCTAAACCTTTTTCGGTTAAAATAATATATTGAGCAACAGCGACATGTTAATTATTGTGCAATCATAAATTATTATAAACGCCAGTATTTTTACTTCTAGATATTCATATTTGCGCAGCCTCACAATGCATATATATAAATAACAAATTAGCGCAGATTACCTATTCATAGTTAAGCCACGAGTGACTTTGGAACTATTGCGAGTTGAATGCCCCGTGTTCAGTTTTTTTAGTGCCAAAAATCTCTTTGGAAATTTTCATAAAACTTTTAGGCAGGTTTAGAACGTCCATTTTAAAGTCAAACTTTAAAGCGACATTGCCGTTACTAGCCAGAATATTGGGGCCGCGGGCGCTGCCCCTGCAGCCCCAGCTCCTACGCGCCTGAATAATAAAATAAAATAAACCTTTTCATTTCAAAAGTAAAATGTTTCATTAGTTTCCCTTCTTTATCTGTATATGGTTAGCAATTGGTCAGCAAACTTCCTCTATATTTCTATGTCGTCAGCTAACTAGTCAGCGCTTTAGTACGAGCCGAAGTTTTTAGTGGATAAATTTCAAATTGGATAAAGATACAGTTGAATGTTTGATTGACATTTGGTTGAATAGATTTAACACGTCGTTTTTCTTCTTAACTTTTACAGAACTTTAAGGGGAAGTTACTTCGTAGTTGATTTCTAATTTATAGTGTAAAGTAACCCACAATCGATTAGAACGAAATCAAACACACCTTGGCAAAATAGAAAATGGCGGTGTCTTTTCTTAGTCCCGAGCAGTGCAAAACATGGGAAAAGTCAGGGAAACAAGAATTGTATGCCATTGATTTTACTTGTTATTAAACGTTTATAGACTATTTGAACTAAAGAATTTAATCAAAAAAGAATATGATTGTATCTAACCTAATTGATATATGTGATTCGTGCCAGCGTATTTCATAGAACAAACAATATACTGAAGCATTACCCGGCGTGTCATCGAACAGTTATTGTTATATTTCTTATTTATGTCATGGGACAATTCCAGATTAGTGGTCCCCACAATAGCATATATTTGTGGTAACTAACTTTAGTAAAAACAAGAGCAATTTGTCAATACCTTACATGATAGCTACAATAATGAGCGATCAGGGATACTTTTTTTATTTTGACATTTTTTATGTATCCCTGTAACACTACAACTCTATACCAATTAACAACGGGCGAAATGATAAACTGTAATAATATGCATTGATGTTGACAGTGATTTTTTTCACTTTTTTGTGAAACAGCCCATGCCTTTTCTTTTGTGAAATTTTAGCGCATTAAAGTTCAAAATTGTGAAAAATTAACAAAACTTTAATATCTTAATTCTGAAATACAATAGTGTTATACTCGTACATACTGCCTAATTTTAGTGTCTGTATTGACATTAAAAGGATAATAGACAACAATGAAACTTTGATAATTGCATATTTATTAAATGCAAAGAGTTACAGATAACAGCATTGTAGATTCTTGATTTACAACTTCAACTACAACTATTCCTGTATGATTTGAAACTGTCAACCAAAAAGGAGTAAAATATTGTTGGTGTACCGGCAGCGTGGATCTTTTTTATTTTTTTGTGATAATACTTGACATTTTGCCGATAAATATCAATTTGTTTACAAATTTTGCTGTGTCATTTTGCTCCGTGTGACCAAGCGCTTTACGGCCAGCGCGTTACTTAAGAGCGTGCGTCTACTTGATCGGGTATCGATATTGGCCGTCATACGGTATTCTTTATGTATGCGAATACGCTATCGCCAATCAGTAAATATTTCGACTAAAATCTTCAAAGTTTTACACAACTTTTACGAGTTTTTAAGCCGATTTAATTGAAAAACACTTTGTTCACAAGTAGCTCTTGGGAATTGTGAATTTTTCTTCATATTTTTGTGAATTTTGAGCGTTTTTGGTGATTGTAAAAAGGCCGATATTCGGCATCAAATTGATAGTAAAAAAATCACTGGTTGAATAATAATGACAAAGTAGTTCAATTTTTATCCGACAGTGATTTGAACTGGATTTAATTTGTCATTAGAGTTGTTATTTTCACATTAATATATTATGGGTCATGAATACTGTTATACATGTACACAACCAGTCAGATTTGTCCCAGATTTACCGTTATCGGGATACTTGATAAACAATCGACACTTCTCTAAGTGTTTTATGATAACTTTAAATGGTTTTTGGGCATGCTGACATAACTTAATATGTGTTTAATAGTAGGCAATAATATTTTCGTAGAAATTTGAATTTATAACGGAGATAATTTCAAAATTGTGGCCGCGAGGATTCTCTGCGCAAGAACCGCTTGCTACTTTTGGCTCGGATGGTGGACGTCACGAGTCTGCCATATTAAAAAAACGTCAAAAGACTCGTTGGCGGCCAATTAGGTGGACTACCTTAATGAATAAAAACGATTCCAACACTTGTCCGGGATGCTGCCCCCATACCTGTGCAAGTCATTGATAAAAAAAAGTTATTTTACCAAGGCTTAATTGGAATCAACCTGTCTATTTTGAAACCTCTAATTTATTCCATTTATGGCTATGAAAAATAAAATCCAGCTGGATTGGTTTTGAAAATCCTACCTTTGTAAATATTAAGTAGGGCCTAAAAAAAAAATATGTCTGTTTCCTGTAACATGCTGAAAAAAAGATGGGTCGGTAGGTAGGGATTTTTTTTTTTTTTTTTTTAAATGTCAGAATGATCCAATATTCAAGTTTATTTCAGGTGAATTATTTTAATAAGAATTCAGTGTGATATAAAGATTCAATCTTTCTGCTACTTATAAGCTAAAACTGCTAGCTTGACAGCCATCAAAACATAAAATACATCATCATTGTAATAAATCAAGACTAAGTGATTTTTTCACATCTATATATTGGTGAAGCTTGACAAAGAAACAGCATTGTTTATCAGTTATTTTTAGCCATGGTACATGTATTTCAGTTGTAGAATGCATCCTGTTGAAGGGCAAGCCATGGGTTCGACTCCCAGCGGTGGCAACATTATGTGCAATTTTGAGCATTGTCAGTATGTTCACCAGGGAAGCAGTTCATCTTTAGACTTTGCAAATATAACCCAGTGAAAGAGTGAATCAAAGAACATTTAGACAATTTATTTTTGGCAAATGTTTTAAACAAAACTTTCAAAATGCATACATTTTCTAATAATAAAACATGATATTATTGCACAGACTATTTTAAGATAGACTGTGTAATAATATCAAGTTGTATTACAATTAAATGTACATGACAACTATTATAAAATAAAATGCTGTTACAACAAGAACAGGCAAGAATCTCCACAAAACATAATTTTATATAAATCAATACTTCGATTGATAAATGACTAGAATCAATGACTAAACCATTTAACTCTTAGAGGCTGTCAGAATTGTACAGATCTTTGGGACCAGTGTAGACCCATTGTCTACGCTGTTCACTGCTTGGACACTTTAACCTTACCTGCTGACTCGACAGCGAACAGTGTAAAATAACAGATTGGACTGGAATATGTTTAAATAGACTAGAATAAGTATCAAAAAAGCTTAGACTGACTAATAAAAATTAATACCATTTTCTTTTTTAAACAGTAAAACAGCAAAACTAGTACACGTACAGTACCTTAAATAGTTTCCACAACTTACTTTTTTTAACAATTTTCAGTGTTTTAAAAAGATCTGCTGTATTAGATCCACTGTTCATTCTGTAAAAATCTCAAGCACGATAATCAATGTAACTTTCAATAGAATACCTTGTTGTTTTTTTCCTTTTCTGGACTTGACTGGACTACGGGGGTTAAAACATTCCCAGAGTCAAAACTTGGTAAAATATGTTCTGACTCTGACGAACATATTATTTAGTTAATGCATCTTCGTTATGTAATCCAGTGCATCCTTGTCAAATTCCAATATGCACCAGCGATTGTTTAGTTGCAACGACATCTTTCTTACTTTAACTTTCACTTTCAGGTTTATCTTTTTTTCCGGAAGTAAACAAAAACATTTAACGTTCCTATTGCCAGTATTGCAACATCGTATTTTTCATAAATGGCAAAACCATAACAGTTTATTTATAGAACCACGGACCTATAAACCAGGTCCGTGATAGAACTAAACTATAACACTGACAACGTGGTATGAAAAATGTTTATTTTTCTGTTAACTCATTAAAAACTTATAAGAATATTTTTTAATTAACTGGAGATATAATAAAAAAAAACTTAAAATAAATGAACAAAATATATCCTAGCATTGTTGTTTTTCAAAACCATTGCACTTAGCGAAAAAGTGGAAGGTATCCGTTAATTTGCATAATGGGCGGAGTTAATATTACGTCATTGAGTTTGAGTGCTGCTAATTGACAAGGTTACCGATCAGATTCCAGATCGATAATCACTTGTCACTTCGGGTGTAAATTGCTCTTGCGGGTTAAACAAACATTCAGATCATGCATTGAGGCTCCTTTCAGATGATACCGACTCTCACACCGAAATATCCCGTGTCAAAACTGATGCATTTTACAAATGGATGATGCGTTGATTTCGGGTCATTTACGATTCCTGTGCGTCAAATCCCGGGAGCTCGGATCAATTGAAAGCCCTGCAGTTTAATGTCACAGCCATTAAGGTTTTTGCCATTGTTTCAACTTGCCCAACCGGAAACGTTTGTAACTATGCAACGATTCGGACACTACCAAAATATTTAAATTATCGTTGTCATCATAGGCCAGAGATCGCTAAAAATCTGACTTTTCGAATTTTGGGGCATAAAAAAATTGCGGTCGGCGGTAAAAAATTACGGTCGGTCGGGTTACAGGAAACAGACATATATTTTTTTTAGGCCTAGTCAAACTTGACTTGGAGGTTGGGTGTAACAAGTTTATGACTGCTATTTGTTTTGAGGTCATTGGCTTTAAGGTCAAGGTCACAGTGACCTTGAATGCTTACAGCTTGTCCGAGTATTAACTCCATAATGCCTAGATATGGTCATCATACTAGACCTATGGTCCTTAAACTTGACTTGGTGGTTTGTGGGAGACCAGTGAATGACCTCTATTGAGGTCAAAGGTTACTGTGATAACAATTTTTACTGACTTAGTATAGAAATATAAAAAAGTGTTTGATTAATTCTTTGCCAACCATGAAAGAAATGTGAACTATATTCTTATCTTACAGCTTAAAATTCATCAACGGTGTTGGTGATCGCTCAGTACTATCATCCCTCGGAAATCGAGACTTCAGACAAGCCATTTATGATCTCTGCCAGCATGTCATCAAAGGCAATCTCAGAGTTGAACAAGCTATTCATGTGTTTCATGACTTGAAGGTATGTTTTAAAAGTGTATTGCATCTGTATTAGAGAATGTATAATAGAATTATCTTCATAAGGCAAAATAAAAATAATGTTGTGGTTGCTGTTTAAATGTTACACGACTGACCCTATTTTTATGTCCCAACCTTAATTATTAATTTGGTAAAGAAAATAAGATAGTTATTTACTATTATCTGAAACATAAACCATGCGGCACTATAATTGTAAAAGGTGATGCAGTTTACTCATATTGTGTTTACTTTCTTGGCAACAATGATGTCAGAATATGTCTGTATGTAAAATTGCAATGGTATACCAGGGTTCTCAAAATGAACCGGCCGCCGGCCTATTTGACCGGTTAAAACCAGAAATCAGCCGGTTAGATTTGTTCTAGAAACCATAAGGTCACATTCTTTTCTGACATATTTAATACTGGTTATCTATTCTGACTACGGCGTATGTAAGAGTCTTCAGGTTTGAAATCGTATTGGTAAGAATTCTCCTTAATTCGCGCATGCGCAAGCACGCTTTCCTGTTAGAAGAACACATTGCCGATGTCCAAAAAAAGAACATACCATAATTCACCTTAGAGTTCGGACACTCTAAAAATTCGGACACCCGTAATTATTTTCAAAAATAATTTATTTTGCGTACCTAATTTTTGGACACCCAAAGGACTTGTTTGCAGGAAAAGAAAATGGTTTAAAAAATCAGTCTGAAATGTGTGAAACACAGACACTGACAGACACTGACAGTGACTTGTCAAGGTCTTTCTCTGAATGTATGCTATGTATGACATTTCTGTATATTGTATGTGAACCTATGTACAAAACAGTATTTTTATCGAAATTTTGCATTGTTGTTCACTTCAAAACTCCTAGAAAAACAGTACCCTAAATGGCTCAGAATGCAGGAAATTGCATTCTTGTTATAAAAAAGTCCGGAGGGGGGCATGACCCCGGACCCTCCTAGAAAGCCTGTTACCAATTCAATTTGGCCTGTTCAACTCAAACATTTTGAGAACCCTGGTAGACACACTTAAAACACAATTTATTTATTTTTTGAAATAAAATAATTCAATTGCTACATTGTACATAGAGCATTAACCATAATGTTCTTTTTATTTGACCTAAAGGAAAGTAATAAAATATTTGATGATTGTCAGTTTAAAGTAAATTAGTAAGATACATTTCTGTTCAACGGAGAAATTATAATGTTGTAAGTTTTACGGTTTTAGCTCTTGACATAATGTTATAAAATTATATTCCATTTCAGGATAAGTATCCTGACTTAATTTCTTTTGTGGTTGACATCCTGAGCCTGATAGGTAAGCAATGGTTTTGTTTTTAAAGGCGTCCAATATTTGATGCATTTTTTTTTTAATGTATTGTCATGTTTAACTCTTTTGACTTTGATGTTCAAACCAAAAAATGGCATTATTTGTGTAATGTGATAAAAAATATTAGTATTATTTTGGCCTTTTTTTAATGGGGTATCCGTGGTCCCTTTTTCTCTCTTCTAGCATGTGTATTGTCAGGTTGTCAGCAGAGTGTACCGGTACATTGGCTAGGCAATAATGAAGTCGATGTAATACTCTAACCGCTATTTTTCTCTCGCTATTTCAGATGTTGAGTTGAGTGCAGTGGAGGAGATTAAAGGGGCCAGGGAGAAATTATGTACCCTCATTCAAACCCTTGGAAATGTGAGTAGATTATAAAATCAATCAGGACTTTTCAAGACACAGAAAACTGGCCAGGGATCCCAATTTCAAACTTGCGTCTTGTTGAACCCATAATTTTTTTTTGTATTGAATATTAAATGTTAAGTGGGATCCCATAAGATCAGTTTAGACCTCAAATTTGTGAGAAAAAAAATGTGTTATAGGACCCTGGGCTGAAAATTTGAAGAGAACACATTGGTGTTGCTTTATCTTACCTTAATATAGATTATTGTAATGTACATGTAGTTTCCAGAAGAAAGGTAAATCTTGAATGTACATATATTTTTTTTGTGAATTTTGCAAGATAAGGGACCTTTTATCCCATGTTAAAAAGAGTGAAAATGGACCCTGATTGTAATTTCAGACATTTGACTGTGATGCGCTGCTCAAGTCACGGCTGGACCATGAGACGTTGGAGAGTGCAGGGCTGGTTCCCAGCAAGACAGTCTTCTCACAGAAACATGTCAAGATCAAGACCAGGCTCTAGTATGTGCTGGGCCCATCATTATGAACAGGCTCTTATGTATTTACATTTGCCTTGTCTTTAGTTTAGAGAAAACTTGATTACATTGACGTTAATATTGTTTTCTGTTTTTATTAATATTGCACTCTGATTTAATGAGTTTGACATCGTTTAACCAGTGTTATTTCACGATCCGAAAAAGTATACCTTATTTACAAAAGTTGGACTCAAAATTAACAGACCTAAAAAAACGAAAATGCAGCAAATCTTTTCATACAATGAGGGGTGAATGCGAAAAGGTTCTAAGTGACATTATATAAAGAAGCAGATAGAACCTTTTCGCTTTCACCCCTCGAATTTATTATTAATTTATTTTATTTAATTTATTTATTTATTGTAATTTATTTATTTTATTTATTTTATTTAATTTATTATGTTGTCGACTATCTTTCATTAACAATTTATACTCCATTTCAGCAGATTTTACTTACTGTTATTGATGATAAATAAATAATATAATTATTTAAAATATAGATAATTATAAAAGTCAATCACAATTTGTTTTCTGCTTGTTCTTCCTTTTTTCAGCTAATATTTCATTTATGTAACATTACAGCTACAAGCAGCAGAAGTTCAACCTGTTGAGAGAAGAGAGCGAGGGCTACTCTAAACTTGTGGCAGAGCTTAATCAAGAGATCACATACAAAATTACCCCTGCGGTCATGCTTCAAAACATCAAGTCCCTTATTGGTAAGGAGATGTTTAATGAACTGTGAACAGTTGCATAAAAAATATTGTCAGTTGATATGAAAATGTACAAAAAAAATATGGTTGTTTGCAATAACAAATGTGTCACATCTTTTCTTAAACATGCAACAAGCTCCTTAGATCACATTATGTACATGGAAAAAAGGGACTTCACTGCAATCTCAATTAGAAAAAACAACAACAAACCTTTGGCGTCTCTTATAACAGATACCAGAAATCTGAAATTAGCATTAATATACGGCAATGCTACTGTATTAATGAATGCCATCTTTACTATTAATTAGAGTAATAAATCATACTTTTTTTAAGCTTTGAATAGGGGAACCATTAAACCATCTTATCATTGCACATACCATACGCTTGCTTTTTCACATTGATCTGTTTGAGTTGTTATAACATCTATTGAAAAGCCAATGTATTTACAATTATGTTAGTTTAGACATATTGGTTTTGCAAGTTAAAGTTTCAATTTAATTTGT
The DNA here is from genome assembly GCF_026914265.1 of Mya arenaria. Classification (NCBI taxonomy): domain Eukaryota; kingdom Metazoa; phylum Mollusca; class Bivalvia; order Myida; family Myidae; genus Mya; species Mya arenaria. The sequence goes on along the minus strand of NC_069124.1, from coordinate 25,384,207 downwards.
GACAATTACTACATATTTTAAAGGAATTTCTTGATTTCACCATATTTTGTGAAATGCTCATTGAGATAAGATTGACCCATTAACCGTAAGCCTTTTTTGGAAATGAATTCCTGGAAGGGAAATGAAAACTCCAAACATAGCTTCAGAGTTTGAAGAAAGCAACATGATATCAGGGAAGTGTTCAGATTGACACTTTTTTACACTTTTAGGCTGTTTTAACCTGGACCCTAACAGAGTTATAGATGTTTTACTGGAGTCGTTTGAGAACCGTCCAGAGGTGGAGGACTTCTACATTCCGCTCATACAGTCTTACGTGCAGGACAACGAAACCCTATGCCATTGCCTCGGGCTCAAGTTTCAGTTCTTTAAGGTGAGATGGAAGTGATGCTTCTAGAAGCAATTTTTTATTGCTGCAATTGTTATCAGGAATTTCTGCGCTATGTTATGGAAATGTGACACATTTCCTTAATAATTTGCCTACTGATTGACAGTTGACGAACGTACATGTTATGATGTACATATAGTTGGAATCATGTATATTAGAAATACTTTTGAGTGAAACTTAATTGTATTGTACCTGAAATTTGACATGTCTGTCTTTCCATATAAATTGATCATGTTTTCAAAAGCTTTGATGTTGTCAGCTTATTGGTACGCAAACATAAAATCTTTAAATGTAAGAATGAGACCTGCGTTCAACACCAAAGGAAGTTTGGGAGTCCAAGACTCCTAAACTTTGTCATGTACTCTTAGAATTTTGAGACTAGAAGCCTGTCATACACCTAGATTAGGCAAAAAGACAGGGACAATACATGCTTTCTTATTTTTTAATGTTTCTGAAAACATCTTTTTTCTTTGAAAATGAAATTTACTTCCATCATATTGACTCAGACTCCTTGAATTTGTAAGTGGGTGGAATGACACCTTAACGCTAGAAACATGAAAGCATTGGCATCTGCATACACTGTACTTGTAACATTCACATTCTAAATCTCAAAGAATTTACCTCAATCTTGACAGGATGATGAAACTCCAAGCTCCCTGTTCAAACTGGCAGCCATACTTCTCAAGAATGACCTAGTCCACTTGGAGACTCTGTACCCTCATGTAAGTATAAACTCCAAGCTCCCTGTTCAAACTGGCAACCATTCTTCTCAAGAATGACCTAGTCCACCTAGAGACTCTTACCTAATTTAAGTATAATTCAAAAGCACCATATATAAATTACGGTAATCAAAGTGCATTTTATTTTCAATGTAGATTTGTAAAGAGTTCATGTTGATGAGATCTTAAACTAACTAAAAATAAACTGCTACTGTTGTATATCTATGATGAGATGCTCTGCTGGTGTGGATTTTATGAAGTAAAATTCCTATCTTTTCTGATGAAATCTGCCTTGTTAATATACCATAAGTCTTCAAAACTAAAAGTTTGAATGAACATTTTAGTCTGGCATATTTTAAGTTTGACAACTGACCCATGTTTTCCAGCTGCATCCGGTGGACAGCGTGATTCTGGAGTACAGTAAGAAAGAGATGGCAGATGCCAAGGCATACGCTCGTAAACTAATGGTGATCAACCTTGCAGACAAGTCTGATGAGAAGAAAAAGGAAGAGGAGGAAGTCAAAATTGATGTGGTACAGAAAATGTTTTGTTTAACATTGCTAACATAGGGGTTTTGGTATCACAGTTGGGACCTTAAACCTTCACAACAATGGCAAACATAGGGGTTGGGGTAGCAATGTCAGGGTCTGGTACCTTCAGAACAAATGCTCACAGGGTGGGGGTGTCAGAGGCCAGGAACTGTACCTTCAAAACAAAAGCTAATAAAGGGGTTGGGGTGTCAGGAACGGGGACTTGTACCTCAGAACAATTGCCAACATAGGGGTTGAGACACCAGGGATGGGGACGAATTAGAACTATGGCCAACATAACTTTGGAAATATTTCAACAGGGGTCTTAGCCCCTTTACCCTTCTTTGGAAATGAAGCCCACATACTCGAACTGATCCCTGGCTAATTTTTAGGATTGACAATTATCAGCTGTTAGAACCCCTGGGTAGGGATTTGTTTGGATGTATAAGGCCAAATGAGTGTCTGTAAAAATAAATTGTATCAAGATTAAAGAGAAATATGTTTCCACATACTTATAGATAAAGTTAGGAATGTTTTATTGATTTATTTGGGTATTATACAACTGCTTATTTCGCGGTTAGACTAATATAATGTGTACTTATTTATAGGGAATGAAGCAATTTATAAGAGGTTCATTTATAGGGAATGAAGCAATTTATAAGAGGTTCAGTTTAGGTTATCATTTAGTTAAGCTGATTAGCATCTCTTTTACTTTCAGCGAGTGAACAACCAGAAACTAGGGCTGGTGGAGGCATTACTGTGTATCGGTGCTTGGGAGAAGTCCAAGTGTATCCTGGACTGGTTACCAGAATTCTTTGCCACCACACACAAACCTGTGGCCTCCGCCTTGTGTGCTCTCATACATACTGTTATGGACCCAGTCTATCGGACGTATGTGTTCTTTCCATACTGACTTTTTTAGTGTTATATTATGATCATGTCACTTTCCACCAAAATGTCCAAGTTTATTATATCAATATGTTTTCTCTGAAAATTCATTTACATGGACAAAGTCCATAAACGTATGTGCATAAACTGTATTGAAATCGTTTAAGAGTTTGGACAATTGGGTGTTAGTTGTATTTGAAAATATAAATTAACTTTAAAATGAGTATGTATAAACAACATGGGCCCTTCTCATCTACATGTATAAAAATCAATCTCTGCATGCCCTTGTGCATTTAATAGAAACAGTCATTTTTACACCAAAAAAAAAGAAAGCTAGAATATTGGAAAAAATAGATCTCTAAAATTTCATTTATATTTGAAAACTTTTCATGCATTCAGAGAGTGTTTCTTTGTGAATATGAGAATGCGCTTGGTATATCTAAAAAAAAATCTATTTCATCGGCATGATATGGCTATTTCAATTCTACCATGCCCCTTGCTTTTTCCTTACAGGAGCAGTGGAATGACGAGTAAACTTGTGAGTAAATGGCCACCCATTGAGGAGCTGGGCGGGTCAGTCCCACGTGCAACCTCGTTTCAGGAAGTTAACACCCTCGTGTTTCCGATGGTTGCCTATCTTGGCCCGTACATCTCGTGCGATCCAATACTACTCATGAAGCTCATCAGGCTCAGCAAACAGTACATGATCAAGGTTGGTGTTGCTTTGAATTGAAAAGAAAAAAAAAACTGTTATAATTCATGATTCAACAATTATTAAAATGCATCAATCAATTGTGTATTTATTGATGTGTTCTGTCCTTTTACCATTTCTTAATGATGACTGAAGAATTATTTTTTTTTACTGTAGGATTATCTTAATATTATTGGAATATTGTATTTATGCCCCCCTTATCGTCAGTCTGTCGGTAGGTTGGTTGGTCCGTCGGTAGACCAAAGCTTCTCCGAGTGATAACTCAACAGCCTATGGTCATTAAACTTGACAAGAAGGTTGGACCTGACAATTAGATGACCCCTATTGATTATATGTGTCATCGGGTCGAAGGTCAAGGTCACAGTGACCCCTAATGATAGAAGGATTTTAAAGCTTGTCTGAGTGATAACTAAACAGTGCCTAGACCTTTGGTCATCAAACTTGACATGGAGGCTGGGCCTGACCAGTAGATGACCCCTATTTATTATCCCCCGCCTATGAAATAGGGAGGGGGATATTGAAATGGCGTTGTCTGTCAGTCCTTCCGTCTGTCCGTCCGTCCGTCCGTCCGTCACCTGCGTTTTCTCAGTAACTAGCCGGTATAATTTCATGAAACTTAAAATAAATATGAACCACTATACTGGAATGATGCCCGTCCAAAATTTTTTTCGATTGGTCAATTGTCCTTGGAGTTATTGCCCTTGATTTTTTGAAAAATGCACATTCACAGCCATTTCTCAGTCACTAGCTGGCAGAATTTCATGAATCTTAAAATAAATATGAATTACTATACTGGGATGATGCCTGTTCATTTTTTTTTTTGGATTGGTCAATTGTACTTGGAGTTATTGCCCTTGATTTTTTGAAAAACTCTCATTTACAGCCATTTCTCAGTAACTAGTTGGTAAAAATTCTTGAAACTTGAAATAAATATGAACCAACATACTGCGATGATGCCTGTTTATATATATTTTGGATTGTGTAATTGTTAAAAAAATTTATCATAAAGTAGTCCCGGTCGATATTTTATTATTTGGCTCGGAAAGGGATAAACCAATGTGCTTATCTTATTCTTTCTGAGATTTTTTTTAACCTTCAAGCACAAACAAGCCATCAAGCACAAACAAGCCATCGTTGGCGGGGGATATCTTTTCACTGAAAATGCTTGTTTTATGGTACATTGGGTCAAAGGTTAAGGTCACAATGACTTTGAATGATAAAAGGTTGTCCGAGTCATAACTCGACAATGCCTGCACCCATGGCCCTCGAACTTGATATGAAGGGTCAGCCTGACCAGTAGATGACCCCTATTGATTTTAGGGGTCATCGGGTCAAAGGACAAGGTCACCGTGGGGGCAAACTCAACAATTCCTAAATCTTGGTCATCAAACTTGACATAAGGGTTGGGCCTGACTAGTAGATGACCCCTTTTGATTTTGAGGGTCATCAGTCCAAAGGTCAAGGTTACAGTGACCTTTAACGCGAAAACGTTAACAAAAGATCTTCTAGTATATCTCAACAATGCCTGGACCTATGATCATCAAACTTGACATGGAGGCTGGGCCTGACCAGTATATGACACCTATTGATTTTAGGAGTCATAGGGTCAAAGGTCAAGGTCACAGTGACCTTGAATGCAAAAACTCGAAATTGCCTGCACCCATGGCCCTCAAACTTGACGTGGAGGTTGGGCCTGACCTGTAAATGACCCCTAATATTTTAAGGGGTCAAAGGTGAAGGTCACAGTGATATAATTTATATATATTTTTTATATTTCATATATTTTAATTTATTTATTATTTTTTTCATACAGTGAAATACATTTTTTATTTCACTAATGAAGCTTTATAAATAACCAAAAAGCATATGATAAAGACCATATATTTGTCTCCCTGATAATAATCTCTTCTCTCCTCTTCCTTTCAAGCGTGCCCAGGGAAGCTTATCACCGGAAGACGCCCCAACGTATTACGGCCTGTTGAACGTGATAGATGAGGCCCTTCTGCCGTCCGTCTCATTTCTCTCGTGTAATTGCTGTATCTCACAAGAGATATGGACTCTCCTCAAGCTGTTCCCTTATGAGCTCAGGTAAGTGCTTATGTCTAGTTGGGTAAGTGTCATATTTAACTCATCTGTTCTTTAGGGAAAGAAAAACACCATGATAGCCTTGATGTCAGCATTGTCAGCATCATCAATGTTATCCTTTTGCAAAAACTTTATAATGCCAACTCAAGAACTTCTCAAGAATCACATTCATTGAAACTTGTTAGTCATGTTGCTAGAGACAAAATGCACATGATAATAGTGTTTGAGGTTTGCCCATTGTTTATCTGGAAACATAACAACAAACAAGCGTTAATGTACGTGCCTTTTCACTGTTTCTAATGTATGTATATCTGTAGGTACTTTATATGGGGTATGTGGAAGAATGAGCTATACATTTCACATTAAGCTCGTCATACATGTAAATATAACATTATGTATACTATCACATAAGGTCATTTCAACAATTAACTACGCTATTTTAGTTTCTATTGTACATGTATATCTATAGGGACTGAATGTAAGGAAGAAAGGGCAATACAGCTGCCAACTACCAATGATACAGATTATACATGTTTTCAGTGTAAGACCACATAAATACATGTATCCCATATCATTTTCTGTGTACATGTGTATCTGTAGGTACCGTATGTATGGCAACTGGAAGAACGAGCTGTACATCTCGCACCCGGCTCTGATACGAGTGAAGGCTGATTGCCTGGAGAAGTCCAAATACATTATGAAGTAAGTTGATTAAGATTTTTTTTCCTTTCAGACATTACTGAAAAATTCCAGTTACTTTCTTTATGACTTTGAGCAGTAACTCTAATTCTGTTCTTCATGTAACAATGGTGACAAGATGTTTGGGCATCATAAGTATATAGCAGTGGTAGGAATTAGAAAGCCCTATACTGGTGAAATGACTTCCAGCTTGCTCAAATTCTGAATTTTAAATAGCAGGGCTTGTTCAAAAATTAGATGCCAAGCAATAGTATAAGAATTTGGGCTTGTTAATCCAAAAGTCTAATTTCAATAACTGACATTATGTGTCATAGGTGATACACGTAATTTTGTGGATTATTTTTGGAGCTTGGCAAAATGTTGGGTTTTAGGAAATAAATGTAATTGTATTATTTCTGTATATATCTGTAATTAAAATGGACATCTAAGATGGTTAAACATGTTATTACATTTTTAATGTTTTTTCTATATAGGCGTCTGGCAAAAGAGAATGTGAAGATATCTGGACGACAGCTCGGAAAACTGAGCCACAGCAACCCTGGGGTCCTCTTTGAATATGTGAGTGGAAAGGATTTTTGTGGCAGTTACAAAGCTTTAGTTTTCATCTGCCAAGAAAAATAGTTTCATATAATTTATTATTAAGAAAGTTTAAAGCATAAGTGTACTGTAACACTTGAAGCATACTGGGTAAGTGTAGTGTAACATGTAATTGCTTATGTTTTGTATCCTTGCCATTTTAAGCAAACTTTTGACAATTCTTCTTTCATTTAAGTAATGTAAAACCACCCTGAAATATCCATAGCCGTTTATCTAATAGGGAGATGTTTTAGTCCCATGATAATTCTAAACACATGCATTTTGGCTATGATTCAGTATATTCTTGTAGGTAATTATTGATGGCAGTCATAATCCAAAATAAGCTTCATATCAATTATTTGAATGCATTAGATGATGAGGTTGCGAAAAAATCAACTTTTATATACATGTACATATACAATATAACTAACACTTATTGTTTCTATTCAGATCCTGCGGCAAGTAGAGAAATATGATAACCTGATAGGCCCGGTGGTGGACGCTCTCAAATACCTCACAGATCTCTCGTATGACATTCTCATATGTATCCTTTCCAACAGTTGCTGAAAGGCAGTGGGTTTTTTATTGACAAATTTGTGGCCGAAGTTCGACTCCATTCCCAATGCTTAAACATACTTCCCCAAACATGGAAATAAAATTATGAATTTTGACAAAAAAAATAATATTTTATAAAAAAAAAATTACCATGACAAACCATTTCTGTATGATACAGATGATGTATTCTTAAAGAAACTAACCAGATTACATTCTTTCATCTTTGCTGTTTATTTACAAAGCATTTTTGTACAATTCCATTGTTGGTATAATGCATGAAATGGCCGTCGTAAAAGTTTATGCCCACATTTCTTGAAATATCTTTAGCTCAAGTATCTTGTTTCATTTAGCTTTATTACTTACTTAAACTTGATTTAAGAAGATAAAATTTAGTTTATCATGACTATATTTTCCTTGAAAAGTTTCAAAATCAGAATATAGCTCAAATTGCTAAAAAAAAATAATAAGTGTACTGAGCTTGATTCTGTTGTAGGGGACTTAAGATTGTTTAAGAATCGAGGCCAGAGGCTCTCTGGAAATGATTTATAATTGAATTTCCTTAACCCTAACCACAGTCTGTATAATTGAGTCAGTGGCTGTGCCAGAAAAGGAGAAGACAAAACTAGGGGAGACAACCCTGGCAAGCTGGCTTCAGAGTGAGTAGCTTATCTTAGCCATAGGCATTTATGCCGAGAAAATAACCACTGACTTATTAGTTAATATGCGTGAGCAGAAAGTTCCTTGATTAGTTAATAAATTGATTTCTTGATTCCCTATCTGCACAAATTTCCACCAAAATTACTAAATGGGGGTTCTGAGAATGGTACTGAGATTTGCACCAATTTTACCCAATTGTTGACCATGTTTAATACTTTTGCTTGGGTACATTTTATCAAGAATCTTGGGAGCAAATTAGATCTTTTTACAGAGCAATAATACTTTTGAAATTGTTCTCCTTGGTACAAAATTCTGTCTAGGATACACGGTGAAACAGACCCAAGGTTTATGTCATAGGCTCAGAAAATATGCCACCAGTAACTGGCTATATAAGAGAACTGCACCCGAGTTGGGGTGGTCTACCAACTAAGCTATCTGGGTGGGATAATGACATAAATATATGTTATGACATTTATGGTTTTATTACATGTTGCAGGGCTTCTAAAACCCGGCAATTTGCCGGTCCTGACTGATTTTGACCAAGCCAGACCGATTTCAGTTTCAATAAGTGTCGAAAAAATTGGTCTGAAATTTTCTCATTTTTTTATAATTTTGGTCCAAAAATGACTAAGTCAGTAAAACTTGTAGAAATTGTAATACACAAGCATTCTTAGGTCATTAACACATTCAAAATGACCCCCAATAAAAATGTCCTAGTTACCATCAGACCAATGCGACAGCTGCTTTTTCCACTACTGGATTACTAGATATATGTTAATTCGCAGACACTTGCAATCGGTCCAATCACGTATAGTGGTAGGTGGCAGAAGACACAATTAAACAAATAATGTGTTAATTAAATGCTTTGCAGCTATCCTGATTAGGTGTTAAATCGCTCCATATTTTCACATAGCAATCTGCTATGTATGTCATCAATCACTACACGATACGCTTGATTAACCACAGAGTCTGAAAGCTGAGTGCACCGCTTACGTCATTCTTATACATTATAATGAAAAATTCGTTGTCGATATCAAACTTATAGCTAGAATCCCCGATTATAAATCTAGATATATGTGATTGTTTAAAATTATCAGGTGAATGTTGACCCACTGAAGTAGCATTAAGCAAATAAATCATAACTTTTTCACTTTTTGTCGTCTGACCGCTTCCCGCCGGCCGAAGTTTATTACGATCACAGCGTTTCTTGTTAGAAACGCCGCACAGCTCAATGAGTATCTCATTTGGAATTAAGTTTGTAAGCATATTGTGGCAATGAAAGGATGTTGGAATGCCAGCTCAGCTTTTGAAGGCATGTCAGCACTGGCCTGGGGAAATACTTATTGTGATCTGCTTAAGTAACAAAAGTTAACCAGCTTACAAACTTGTATTTTATCCTTTTATTCCCTCTTCAGGTCTGGCGACTTTTGCTGGCTGCATCTGTAAGAAGTACACAGTGGAGCAGACGGGACTCGTGCAGTACGTAACCAACCAGCTCAAGGCTGGCAGGAGGTAGGCACCAGTTTTGGAAATTCTCTAGATGGTTTATTCACGAATGGTAGGCATAAGTTCTGATAATGCAGTGAATCTGCATGTAATGTATTCTTTGTAAGAAGTACACAGTGACTGTGGGACTCGTGCAGCCAGTATGTCACCATCAAACTCAAAGCAGACAGAAGGTACAGATAAGTTATAAGGCTTAAACAGGACTTTGTGTGTATATATTAGAAATTGAATTTTTTTTATGAAACTTCCAAATATAAGGTTTAAAACTTTAAAGGCAAGGCATAAAATTGTTATTTCAGTAAACAATATCTCTGAGCCAAAGCCTTTTAGAGAAAAGAAGAATTGACTAATGCAATCTCACTTTTAAGACTGTTGTGTTTTTTTCCAGCACGGACTTGCTATTGATGCAGGAAATAGTTCAGAAGATGGCTGGTATTGAAGTGTCTGAGGAGATAACGGCTGATCAGTTGGATGCAATGTCAGGGGGAGAACTTCTCAGGCAAGAGGTAAGGAGTTGGAGTTGGGGGTGGGGCAGTTAGTATGGAGTGGGGGTGAGGTAGGTGCAGGGACGGAGGTGTCAATGGCAAATGATCTTTGAGTAGTGAACTATTCGAGGAAATTGCAGAAGACTTGTTGGACACAATGTTAGTGGAAGGGATATTGATGAGCGCTGATGAAAAGGATGTGTTATAGGCTGTTATGGGGCAACCAATAGTAGATAGTCCAAATGTTGACCTATATTCAGTTAGCAGAAGAAATTATGCCATGTCAGGGGGGAGAGCTACTAAGGAATGGAGGGGTTGGGTAGGCCGTATGGGTTTGTAATGGGGATATTCATGAAAATGACAGATATCAATGTTTTCTAAGTAATCACACTCTGTCTACAACGTGTCTGGCTCTGTACTAACCAATAGCTCAAACATACAAACATTTACTAGAGAAAATTTAGAGGCACCAATATTGTTTTTGTTTTCAAGCCTTACATTATCGATATAATTATTGTTGAAACATTACACTGCTGCCTACCTTCTAGTTAAAAATTCCTCTGAATTAAACATTTCTAGGGAGGCTACTTCACCCAGGTGCGCAATATGAAGAAGTCGTCGAGTCGGCTGAAGGACACAATGTTGGAACATGACCTTGCCCTGTCTTTGTGTCTGCTCATATCACAACAGAGGGATTCCGTCATCTTCAAGGAGGCAACCAGGCATCTCAAACACTACGGAAAACTGTATGATCAGGTAAGTGGTTGAATGGTGGTTGATTTGATAATTAATATTTTTTATGAGGTGCAATGAAAGTGATGCAAATGCTGTGTCTCAGAAATGGATAAGCCAGAGAATTGAAAAAAGCTTTATGAAGAAACAGAATATTTATTAGCTCTTCTGTTTGTTTTTTGAGAGAAAGAAGTCCATGCCAGATAAAAATTCTTCAGTTAAATTACAATCTCAGCTTATTTTACCACATAAGAGCAGGGTATGATCCAAAATCTTGATTGATTTAAGCATATTTTCCCATAGAATGGGTTGATTAAAACCTTTGTTAATAATGCAGAGTATTTTTGTGATTGTTTGACCAGGTGTTATCATAGCCTTGGTGTTGCCCTGCAGCGCTCTTATTTTGGACAATTTTTTTACATTACCAAGTCCATGTATTTAATTTTTGATGACTTTATTGTACAGTTTTATGCTGTTAGTTCATTGTATAACATAGTTTAGGGGTTAAGAGTCAAACGCCTTTTTTCTCCCCTATGTAGTGTCAAGACACGTTGGTACAGTTTGGCAGTTTCCTGTCCATGCAGCTGAGTACAGAAGAGTTTGTGAAGAGACTCCCGCCCATACACAAGATGGTCACAGAGTTTCACGTGCCTCCAGACGCTGCTTTCTTCCTATCCAGGCCCCTGTACAGCTATGATATCAATGTAGGTTGAAGACGGCCTTTGAATGATTGATGTTATGGTTGCTTGCCCAGGTTTTGTGATCAGATTTGTCATTAGGACTGTCTGTCTAGTTCTTATCCAGAGAAATTCCCCATTTGGAACAGCTCACTGTCAATTTTCGATATCAAATTTTTAATGTACTTGTTAGAATTTGAATGTTAATTAAGCCACATATTCATTCTGAAATGTTTTGCCCTTTGATAAATTTTAAAAAACATATCCAGAAGTGTTGTTGCGCCCTAAATTATTTGCATTAAATAGATTTATTTGTGCTTAAAATCTTGTCAAAGCAAAGCTGTACTATAATCTATAAAAAGTTTTGTTAAAAATTTGGTTTTGTGATCAATTTGTAGAAAGTTGTGATTTATAAAGAATTTACTCTCTTGCAGGCCAAATATGATGAGCTAAGAAAAGCAGAAAGAGCCGAAAAAGACAAAAAAGATAAACTGTCCACATCAGCCAAGGTATTGCTGTTTACAAGCTCTGTCTGTGATCAATATAAATCAGTAATCATCAATCTAATGTTGGAAGATTTAGAGATAGAGTTTAAGAGCATCACTTGTGTTTTTTACCACATTTGTGAATATTGGGAGGGCCCTTTAATAGCGGATATACTCATCTTTTTTTTGCAAAAAAGGGGAGAAATACTCAAAAAGGGAATTTTTACCTGGGTAGAAGAAATATACATACTTTTTCAGGAAGGGAATGAATCCGAATTTCAACCCCCAAAAAGGGCAGAAAAAAAACACTGATCACAATATATAAAGTGTATGAACGAAATAAAAGTTGCGTACAAAACTTATAACAACTAGAAAATAATGAATAAATGGATAAATGTGTTTGAAAAATTATTTAAGATTTTTTTATGTAATGAATTATTTTTTTCAGGCTAAACAGTAAGCAGATTATTCCTCATATATACATGTACAGGGGTTCTAAAGTTCAGGGTTAATCTTAAAATCAGAATTGAGAGCATTTAAATTCAGACTATTGTACAGTTATAAAGATTGGTCTTTGCTCTGTCATTTACAATAAAATTTGTAGGAAGTACCTGGAAATAAATATAGATGACTTTGGAATCAATTTCATAAGGGGTCTTAGCCCTTTGACCATTTTTCGGTCATGAATTCTTCATACTCAAACATAACCCCAAGGCAATTTCTTTAGGATTTATGTTAGAATCTGATGTTAGAACCCAGGGGCTGTATTCATAAAACTTCCTATGTCATTGCTTAACTCAAGTTGATTTCCTAAAATTTTTATGATTACCAACCCATGCATGTAATTTTGAATTCATCCATCTTCTTTGGAATGACTATTATAGACACAGAAGTACATAGAGGCAGCAGAGTTTGTGATGGCCCCAGTGATCGAAAATGTGCGGCCGCTCCAGCCCTCCAAAATATGGGAGGAACTCAGGTACATAGTTAATTGAATATTCAAGCATCAAAATATATAACATACACATGTGTACTTGTTGTCTTTAAAACTGTTGATAATGCTTTAATTGTGTGTGGGTTTTTCACCATAATTTTCGGCAAATTTTGTAATGTGAACCATTTGCTGATCCATTATTTATTTAACTGACAGCAATGGCAAATTGATTAATCTATAAGTTTTAAACTTGTAACAATATCAGTTTGCTGAAAGAAATTTAATCTTGATGAAGTTTAAACGATCTACAATCTACAACACATTAATGATACTCTCATTTGCTTCTTAAAATGTAACCTTAGAAAATGAACCTTGAAATTTGGTTTCTATGTATCCATGGAATGCTTCTTTAATATGCTATTTACAGTCCAATATTGCAAGTACAAATCCAGTACTTAAAGGCTTGGAAATAAAAAAGGAGTCTTTTCTATTGCCAATTCTATACAAATCCTTCCTGCTTATACATTGACCTTTTAAATAAAAGTGAAACTGTTTAACTTTCAGTCCCACATTCTATGCGACGTTCTGGGCGCTATCCATGTACGACATTCACGTGCCTAGTTCAGCATACGAGAAACAGATATCCCTTCTACAGGGCCAGGCCAACAGTGCTGACGACAACAAAGATCTGGTGGGTAAACTCCAAAGTGTATTCAAGTGTGACATTTTGGGAAAGGGCCGTAATTGATGTTGGAAAAACTTGTGACCCTATCCTTTGGCATGTCCTTTTTTTATGAACGCATCGCACTGATTCTGTTTCTTCGTTGTTTTCTTCATCAAATATTGTGTAAATGTATCGTCATGCAATAAGATGTTTAAATTATTCCAGATAATGGATGTATGGCAGATGGAAGTGCTTTGATTTTAACTCCAGTCAAAATATTAATGGAATTTTTCTCTTTGATCGCATATAACAAACAAGCATCAGCATTTCACTGACTCTTCCAAGGTGGTAATCCCATCATTTATTGGTGAAGCTATTTTGATAAGTGTGTGGCCTGACTGCGGTGTTTGTATATGTGTGGTAGTTGTATGTTTGTGCCTCTTGTTCAGAGTCATTAAGGCCCTTACCTTGTGTCTCTTGTTCAGAGTCATTAAGGCCCTTACCTTGTGTCTCTTGTTCAGAGTCATTAAGGCCCTTACCTTGTGCCTCTTGTTCAGAGTCATTAAGGCCCTTACCTTGTGCCTCTTGTTCAGAGTCATTAAGGCCCTTACCTTGTGCCTCTTGTTCAGAGTCATTAAGGCCCTTACCTTGTGCCTCTTGTTCAGAGACATTAAGGCCCTTACCTTGTGCCTCTTGTTCAGAGACATTAAGGCCCTTACCTTGTGCCTCTTGTTCAGAGTCATTAAGGCCCTTACCTTGTGCCTCTTGTTCAGAGTCATTAAGGCCCTTACCTTGTGTCTCTTGTTCAGAGTCATTAAGGCCCTTACCTTGTGCCTCTAATCAGGGTTTAAATTTTTGACTTCTGGGCTTGTCCCTGTAGTTTTCATTTGATCTGCTCTAAAGTGACACACTTATTCAAAATCAATACAAACACATGTATAACAAACATCAATTTTGACTGATAAACCTTTAACAACTTACTAAATAATGCATTTATGGAAAATAATAATTACTGATATCAAGATTTTAACCATGTATTTAATAGTAGAAAGCTTAAAAATATTAAATGATTGGTGGATTCTAAAAGATTTACTGTGGTCTTCAATAGCCTCATGAGGTAGAAAAACATGTTTTATGCTCATTTCTTTCAAATTTTACTAGGTATCCATTTTAAGAACCATTTTTTTCGACATTTATTCATCCCTTTTGGAATATTAAAACAATATAATGAATTGTGGTAAATCTTATTAGGAAGTAAGAGTGCATCTTTAAATGTATACATGTAAGTGATTTTCCGCTATATTTTACATCTAGGGTCCAAGCAAGCGTAAGAAGGAGCGTGAGCGTTGTAACGCCATGATTGACAAGCTGAAAGATGAGGAGAAGAGGCAGACGGAGCATGTTCAGCGCATCACTGCAAGGCTCAAGGCACAGAGGGACCAGTGGTTTGTCTCAAGTGAGTGGGTGTCAAGAAAGAAAAGTTCTGCTGTAGCTATGGCCATTACTAAAAAATTTGTCAAAATATTTACATCAAAGTACATGTCATCTTGACAATAGTTGAGTTTATACATATTTATTTTTCCATTGTAAAGACAGCTAAAAACTTGTGTCCTTTTTAAGAGGTGATGAGAAAGTAACACTGGTTGGAATCCAGCCCACAATCTTTAGGGTGAGAGGTGGACACCTTAACCACTTGACCACTCTAAACTTCAACCTCATGAAAATAGTATAGCAAGTTAGATCCCTTTGGCTAAAAGGATTTTTGAGTCCTTTGTTTAATTGAGCATAATGGAAGGACATTGGCATCTGTTTATTGTTAAGAACTGACTTGTTAGAATGATTTATGAAATAAAAACTTTTTGACTCATGAAATAGTGGAACATTATTTCTTTGTTTCAGGGGCGACAAAGAATGAGACCATCACCCAGTTCCTGCAACTCTGCATTTTCCCGCGGTGCTGTTTCACGGCCAGTGATGCCGTGTACTGTGCCGAGTTCATTCACATTCTTCACAACTTGAAGACTCCAAACTTCTCAACGCTCATCTGTTATGACAGGGTTTGTGTTGAAAAGATGAAACTATACCACCACTTTGAAATGGATGACACCAATTGAATGAAATTCATGGGGACACCATTCACTATACAAAAGATAAAAATTGCAAGGAAACAACTCTAATTAGGCATTGTGTTCATCATAAATGAATGTATGGAGATAAGATAATTATTAAATAATTATTCAAAGTTTGATTTACTTTATGCAAGTAAACAAATTATAATTATAGACATTTGAATGTACTCAGTGCACATGAAAATCACAGTTTAAAATTATATAAAAAAATAAAAAAAATATTGTAATTACAGTGGTCTTAGGAATAAGCCTGGAAGCCCTGCACTAGTTAAATATCTTCCGGGCTTGCTCAAATTCTGAATTTTGTATTGCAGGGCCTGTTTGATTTTGATGCCAAGCAATATTATAAGAATTCTGCTTGTTCATCCCAAAGTCTAATTTTGATATGTGAAATTATGGCTGTGAATTACTGTTTTACTTAATGTAGAAGCTGTTGTCAATTTATAAAAAAATGTGTGTATGATGTGACAAATGTTTGTATGGTTACTACATGTATAACCATAACCGTGTGTTACTAGTGTCAATTGCGTTTCAGATATTCTGTGATATCACATACACCGTATCCTCATGCACGGAGAACGAGGCTCAGCGCTATGGCCGCTTCCTATGCGCCGCCCTCGACACTGTTATGAGGTGGCACAGCAGTAAGGAGTTCTATGAAAAGGTGGGTGTAACAAAAACAAAATGAAATTGCCCTAAATTTTGAATTTATCATGCCTTTGTTTTCAACTTGAAAGTTCTGATCTATGCAGTGAAGAAATCATCACTGATGTATGATCATAAGATTGACTTAAGTTACATACATATATTGAATAGATCCACCCTGACACATATGTCTATCTGTATCAAGAAAACAGACTTGATCGTAATTTATATCAACTTATGCATTTAGCCATTTTCAAGAGCTAAAATATTTTTTGTGCATATGGAAGAAATATTGCATTCTACATATATTTTCAGGAATGCGGTGCCTATCCCGGCTTTGTGACAGTTTTCCGCAAGGGAGAGAACTCCAACCAGAAAGCGGACCAGCTCGATTACGAGAATTATCGGCACGTTTGTCACAAGTGGCACTTCCGTATCACCAAGGCAATGGTGACGTGTATCGAGTCAAGCAACTACATACAGATCAGAAATGCGCTTATTGTTCTTACAAAGGTGAGAACATGAACATTCCTTAGCACGTTAGCACTGTTAGTGTATCTGTGTATGTTCTTTCCTTTTTTACCTGTTAAATAAAACGAACTTGAAAATTCAGAAAAGAAGTAGATGTAAATCATGTCTTAAGGGATGAAAAAAGTCATATCTCAAGGAGATGTATGTACTTAACCTTACAATCATTTACTTTCAGACAGTTTGTGTTTGCCTCAAAGAATGAATTACAAAATTTACATGTCACGGAACTTTAGGCATATTCTTCTCTTGTAGATTCTGCTGCACTTCCCTCGTAGCATCCAGTTTGGCTCACCCCTGGAATGCAGGATTGACAGACAATAAAAATTATCAGGAATTAATGTCAATATTCTTTTGTAGATCTTGCCCCATTACCCTCGTATTGTCCAGTTTGGTTCCCCGCTAGAGAGAAGGGTGGACAGACTGAAACAGGAAGAGAAGGAGAAGAGACCCGACTTGTTTGCCCTTGCCATGGGGTAAGAAATTGTCTTAAAGGTGTTAAGAATTAAATTTAGATATCTATTTTGCTCCGTTTCTAAGACACCATTAGCTTGAATATTCTTATATGATTTAAATTGAGACCTGATTTAGGTATTTATAATAAAACATGAGGTTTTCGAAATGATAATATGTTCACATATAATTTGGTAAGATTTACTGAAAAACTTCAAAAAAACGTCTTTTCAAATCCTTTTTATGCATGTAATAAATAGTTTAAAAAATTATAGTTTGCAATTGATTACACCTCATAAACATAAAAATAAACTTTTCGCTCGTTGCTACGCCACTCTTACAAAACTTTCTTAGCCAAAAAGCTTGATTGCAGTACTTTTTTCTCCATATTACTCATGAACGCTTTTCAAATGGTAATAAAATAATAAGGAATCACCAGGCACCTGTACATCTCATACCATAAGAACCCTTAATTATTCTATTGGTTTAAATCAGGTACTCCGGTCAGTTGAAGAGCAAGAAACAATTTTGGGTTCCTGAGACGGACTTCCATGTACGAGACAAGGAGGTAAGCAAGTTGTAGTTATGTTAAGCTCACCTGTTCTTAGGGAGAAAGTCTTACGTATTGTCATAGCCTTGTCATCGTGAAAATGATTCATTTTCCAATATCTACCAAAGTGTTTCGAAAAAAAAAGGGTTGTCTTGAGAAAGGATAATACTAGTGGTCAATACCATGAAACCAGTAATGATACTGGCCTTAAACTCATTGAATATATGATATTTATAATACAGGAATGTGTTCATTTATTGAATCTAGCCTATCCACTGAATTTCCTTTCCCATTACAGAAGAAGGCAGCAGCTGCAGCAGCCGCGGCCAGCGCCCCTGTGTCAGGAAGTTCAGCTGATGCAGCAAAGGACAAACAGATCAGGCCAGCAGGCAGTGGTGAAAGTAAGCATTTCATGGTTTTAATATATTTTTTTATAGTTTAAAGTGACACTCTTATTCAAAATCAGTACATAAACATGTATAACAAACATCAATTTTGACTGATAAACCTTTATCTACTTACTAAATAATGCACTTATGGAAAATATTAATTACTGATAACAAGATCGTAACAGAGTATTTAATAGAAGAAAGTGCAAAAATATTAAATGATTGGTGAATGCTAAAAGATTTACTGAGGTCTACTATAGTCTCATAAGGTTGAAATAGCGTGTTTTATGCTCATTTCATTCAAATTAAACTCGGAATCCTTCATAAGAACCATTGTTTTCGACATTTATTCATCCTTTTTTGAACATTAAAACAATATTATTAATTGTGGTAAATCTTATCTGGGAGTAAGAGTGCATCTTTAAAGCTGCACTCTCACATATTGAGCACGATGAAAAACTTTCTTATTTTTTTTGTCTATGAATTAACAATTTGTGCAAATGTCTGGAAATCAGTGGTAAAAGACTTATGACAAAAGATCAGATCATAGATTTTCATATTTGTGTTCGAAAAGTTTTATGACTAATAAGCATTATTAACGCATAAAGAAAAAAGGAAACGTTTGGCAGTTTTTCAAACAATTAAGATCTGTTCTATAGAAAAAACTATCAATCTGTGAGAGTACAGCTTTAACAATGACATATATGTATACAGTTGTGTGGCCCCATTGTCCATCGACTTTGTTGTCATTGTTGGTCTGTGAAAATTTGAACCATGGTATGATTAAAAAACATTGAGGTTATTCAAATGAAACTTATTTAACACACAGTCAAACCCAGTTGGCTCTATTTCCTTGTTGGCTCAAACTGGATGTAAAGGACTGATTTCTTTATACTGAATGTAAGCATTCCTGCTTCTAGCATATGGGTTGGACTGTATTACCAAAGACAATATGCACATATGTAGCAAAGCATTTAACTTGGGGTTTAATGGCTGTTTGGCCACTTTTAACATTAGAAGATGACACAATCAGACGAGCATTTGCTTCCGCTTGCTGTGTTCTTGTTCTTTGAAACTCTTTTGCATCATTTCTACAAGCCCATATTTACCTCCAGGGAGCAGCGCTTCAAAAGAAAAGGAGCCTAAAAAAACAAAAACAGACAAAGCAGAGAAGACTCTGGAAAAAGCTCGCTCTGAGGAGAAAGGGCGTGACTCACCTGTTGATGCAAAGAAGTCCAACAGCAGCACAGCTACAGAGAAGAAGGAAGTCACACTTGCAAGGTATTATTCATGAGGGAGTGATAATTTTTCATGCACAAATTTTGATACTGTACGAGCATTTTTGTGAATGTATGGTTCTGTATTACTTTGAAAAGTGTTAGGATTTAAAGGAACTTGAGCATTATAAATGGAATAACATATTGTAGACATAGAAAAAAATCAATGTTTGCATATAAGCTGAAAATTAAGCCCTAAGAAATAAATATTTCAACCTGTATAAATACATGTTGGTGTGTATGTTTAATTTGTAAAAGAGAATAATATATCGTCAGATTTTTTGTTATTTTGACTCATTTATGAGTTGAATGTGAACTTTTAGTAGTGGATGTATCCTATGATATAGATCAACACCTGTGCTACTGGACCACTCCCATCCATTGCCAATGTTTATATCAGCTTACTGTCAGGTGGTTAGTATGAATGTTAAATGCCAATTAACATTGTATGTATGATCTCGAATGATGTTATGAATCATATTTACATTTTCCAGTTCAAAAGCAAGTGGTTCAAAGGACAAAAAGGAGAAAGAAAAATCTGAAAAGTTGGCTGAACCGGACAAGGCTAGATCTGAAGATAAGATGGACAAATCCAAGGATGACAAAGCTACAAGGAAGGATGAAAAGGGGATTAAAGCTAAAGAAGAGAAGATAGATACTCACAAAGTAAAGATCAAACGTGAAGACAAGTCAGATATCGTAACGCCCTTGAAGTTGAAGGTGAAGCAAGAAAAAGTTGAGCCTCCAGAAGAGAGTGAAAATCTTCGGTCTGATAGGAAAGAGAAGGGAAAAGAGAAGAAGGGAGAAAAGGAAAGGCTGAAAGTCAAGGTCGAGAAAGATGGGGATGAGCCAAAAGGGAAAGATGTGAGAGACAAGGAGGAGAAGCTGCGAGCCAAGCTGGAGCGGATGAAGGAAGAGACGAAAGGTATGGTTGGTCTTATTGCACAGGATGATGATATGAAATGTAAAAGTAAATCAAAATTGCAGCTTAAATACTGGCCAACAGGTAGGGTAGAACACTTGTATCCAGGAAAGCCTCCAGTTGCAGTATATGGCTCTAAGCTTAAAATGTCAAAAACTCTTGAACAGGTATTTTTTATGCTATAAGGAGCCCCTAACTTACTTGTGTGATTCAGCCAACATGTTTTACTATATGCTTATCTTGGCTAACAACATGGAAAATTGATGTATGCACTTGCTTTGTTCCCATTTTGGTGATTTTAAAACATTTCAACAAAAATGATTTATAGAAGACTTAGAAAAAGTATGCACTATTATGTACAAACTGGTCCATTAACATTTCATCCTGAAACAGCATGTTACAGCCATTATATATACAAACAAAATCTTTGTTGTGCCTTGAGAAATAGATTAGAAACATTACAATCTTGTGTGGAAATCTGGTTATAATAAAAATGTGGTGTAATACTGACAGTATTATTAAAATGGCCATAAGTTATGACAAAGAGTATTTACTGCCCATGTTTGACAGTTATGATAAAGAGAATATACATGCTGTTGTTTTTCACAGACCGCCATGAGAAGGAAGGGAGGAAGGAGAAACACGATCGGAAACTTAAGCGCAGTTACAGCCCAGAGGAGGCAGCGAAGGAGGTGATGTATCGGGACCATCGCGACGCAGAAGCAGCTTCCAACAGCAGTCACGGCTCCCACAGACAAACGCCAGAGGCCTCTCCACGCAGAGCTGAGGAGAGAGGTGGGTGGAGGAGGGGTTTTATAATACGTATATTTATTAAATATGGGGTTTTTTTTGGCCAAAAAAGTTGAGATGGTGCTATGGTACCATGTTGGATTAAAAAAACTTGACCTTTAACTTTAACTTTGGTCATAACTCAAAAACAGCTAAATTTATTAGCATCAAACTTAATGCCTGTGTTCCCTATGACATATGCACATGTTGAGCAAGTTTCATTAATCCGGTGAATAGATTTATTGAGTTGAGTTTGACTGTTCTTTTGCAGTGCTCTTGTATTGTGGACACATTAACATGTACGATTTGGGAAATAAAGTAGACTTTTTCGTACATTCCATAATTATAGTGTGTGTGTGTTTTAAGCTTTTGCTAAAAGTTACTTTCCTCAGATTTTTTTTTACTTTATACCACTGTATATTACAAAAAAACTTCAATTAATATCACACCATATTTGTACTTGCACTTTAGTATCTGCTTAATAGAGTTTAAATTAAAAATAAAAATGGGTCAGAATTAGAGATACTTGTAAACATCAATTGCTACTTTAAGATTCTAACCAGTTGTATATATCTGTAATAAATTTACCCTGTTCTACTTTCAGATACAAAACGTAGGAAAACAGAGGCCATTGCGTCCACTTCCAAGGTTAGTATAGGTGACGAGTATTCACCCTTGATGGAGGTTACAACCAACCTGCCTTTGTCGTCCTCAGATGGGGTCAAAGTCGTTACCATGGAAATGATGAAAGCACCTGCAGCTACTTGAAAGCAACTGTGTCTGTTAGGGCCTTTTGGACTATTTACCAGTAATCATAAAAGTTACTCATGTAAGAAAGCTAGTTTTTGCCAAGATATAAGACTAATAATAGGCCATGAACTTTTGGTGTTGAAAATTTGAGATATTGGTGCATTCTAGGGAATAAGCTTGCATTGATAGGTGATGGACGGTTGAAAGTTTAAGAAGTTATGGATTGACAAAAAAGGAAAAAGTTTTGAAATGGGCAAAATGATATCAGCGAAACAGTTGGTGGAGGGAGTCTTATTTAACTATCGCACATGCACAGTTGGTAAAAGGTCTATTTATTGCACGCACATGATAAATTACATGGACGTTGCTTGCTATGAGTGTGAAGATTACAAATAAGGAAAGAATAAATCTGATCTATGTCTGTTTGTCGATGAAATAGAAAGGAACGGAACGGTTTACCTGTCAGAGCCAATACTAAATGGAAAGTAAATGCACAAGAGGATTTAACACAACAATGCAACGAATATATGAAAAGCAAAGAGACATTATCAAAAAGACAGCGAGATAAATGAAAATTGGAATTGAAAACAATGAATTTTTGATTTACTACATGAATGCAGCAAATAATGCTCTCCATCCATTTGAAAGAAAGCTCTGGAGGAAAAATGCTGAACTGCCATGGATTTAAGATAGACTTGGAAGGAACCAGCCAGTATTTATAATGCAACTATTAAATAAAATCAATGACATGACCACTTCCTATATAGCATTTTATCTTCAGAAGAAAGGAAAGTCACATTTTTGAATTATGCAGAAAGTTTTTCCTTCAAAGTAATTAGAAGTCTCACTTGAACTCGTATGCAGACAGTCACTCTCTGAAGGAGGAAGAAGCTCAGTCCTTTAATTATGAAAGTCACCTTTCAAATTACAAAGATAGCTTCTCATAGGAACTTATAGAAAGACACTCCTTGAACTATGAAGAAAGTCACTTCTTGGACGATGAAGAATGTCACTCCTTGACTAATGAAGCTCACTGATTGACTGTATGCAGAAATTTACTCCATGAACTTAGAAGAAAGACACTCCTTAATCTAAGAAGAAAGACACTCCATGAACTAAGAAGAAAGTCACTCCTTTGAACTTGTATGCAGAAATTCAATCCTTGAGCTAAGAAGAAAGTCACTCCTTGAACTAAGAAGAAAGTCACTCCTTTGAACTTGTATGCAGAAATTCACTCGGTGAGCTAAGAAGAAAGTCACTCCTTGAACAAAGAAGAAAGCCACTCCTTTGAACTTGTATGCAGAAATTCACTCCTTGAACTATGAAGAAGGTCATTCCTCGAACAAAGAAGAAAGCCACTCCTTTGAACTTGTATGCAGAAATTCACTCCTTGAACTAAGAAGAAGGTCATTCCTCGAACAAAGAAGAAAGTCACTCCTTGAACTAAGAAGAAAGTGAGAAAACACACTCCTTGATATATTTAAAGTCACTTCTTTGAACTTATATGCAGAAGGTCTCTCTTTGAACTATGAAGAAAGTCACTTCTTGGGAACTTATTTGAAGAAAGTCACCATTTGGAAGTTATGCAGAAATTCCCACTGGACCTATTAGAAAAACAACACTCATTGGATATTGTATTCAGAAAAGCACTCCTGTAACTTTAAACTCACCTTCGAACTGGTTTGCAGGATCTCACGCTAACTATGAAGATACTTCTTAAAATATCAAGAAAGTCACTCCTTGAAGGATAATGGTCAGTCCTCGAATGATGAAGAAGGTCACTCCTGAAATGATGAGGAAGGCCATTCCTCAAATGATGAAGAAGATCACTCCTCAAATGATGAAGAAGGTCTCTCCTCAAATAAATGATGAAGGTCACTCCTCAAATAAATGATGAATAAGGTCACTTCTCAAATGATGAAGAATGTCACTCCTCAAATGATGAATAAGGTCACTCCTCAAATGATGAAGAAAGTCACTCCTCAAATGATGAAGAAAGTCACTCCTGGAAGTATGAAGAAGGGCACTCATCGAATGATGATAGTCACAACGCGAATTATGAAGAAGGGCACTCTTCGAATGATGAAGAAAGTCACTCCTTGAATGATGAATAAGGTAACTCCTCGAATGATGAAGAAGGTTACTCCACCAATGATGAAGAAAGTTACTCCTCAAATTATGAAGAAGGGCATTCCTTGAATGATGAAGAAGGTCACTCCTTGAATAATGAAGGTCACTCCTAAATAATGAATAAGGTCACTCCTAAATGATGAATAAGGTCACTCCTTGAATGATGAAGAAAGTCACTCCTTGGAACTTGTATGCAGAAAGTAAGTCATTGAACTGTGGAGAAAGTCAACTACCCCTAGGGACTAGCATGTTGAAAGTCACTCCTTGATACACATTTAAAGAAAAGCCACTTGGAAACCTGATCATAGAAAGTCTCTCTATAAAACCTCTTTTGCTTTAAAAGAAATTACCTATAGAACTATGAAGAAAGTCACTCCTTGATCCTAGTAAGCAGAAAGTCACTCCTTGAAACACATTTGAAGAAAGTCACTCCTTGATACACATGAAGAGAGTTGCTCATATAAACCTGCTTGCAGAATGTCCCTCCTGAAAACTATGTCAAAGAAAGTCACTTCTTGAAATTTGTGTCCAAAACTTCTCTCCATTAAGCTAACATAAGGAAAGTCCCTCTTTGTATGCAGCATGCTACTCAATAAAACTGTTAGCCTAAAGGCATTTGTTGAAACTTGTTTGCCTGAAGTTAATCATTTGATTATAAAGAAAGTCACTCTTTTGAACTTGTATGCAGAAAATCACCCCTTGGATCTCCTACAAAGAAAGTCACTTTTTTGGATCTTGTATGCAGGATGTCACCTCATGGATCTCCTACAAAGAAAGTCACTCTTTTGGAACTTGTATGCAGGATGTCACCTCATGGATCTCCTACAAAGAAAGTCACTCTTTTGGAACTTGTATGCAGGAAGTCACCCCATGGATGTCCTACAAAAAGTCACTCTTTTGGAACTTGTATGCAGGAAGTCAACCCATGGATCTCCTACAAAGAAAGTCACTCTTTTGGAACTTGTATGCAGAAAATCACCACTTTGATTTCCTACAAAGAAAGTCACTCTTTTGGAACTTGTATGCAGGAAGTCA